>NC_135237.1:100436941-100737395 GCF_051348905.1 Ranitomeya variabilis
CACACACACACGCAGCCATCACACACACGCAGCCATCACACACACACAGCCATCACACACACACAGCCATCACACACACACAGCCATCACACACACACAGCCATCACACACACACAGCCATCACACACACGCAGCCATCACACACACACAGCCATCACACACACACGCAGCCATCACACACACGCAGCCATCACACACACGCAGCCATCACACACACGCAGCCATCACACACACGCAGCCATCACACACACACACGCAGCCATCACACACACACGCAGCCATCACACACACAGCCATCACACACACACACGCAGCCATCACACACACACACACACGCGCAGCCATCACACATGCAGCCATCACACACACACGCAGCCATCACACACACACACGCAGCCATCACACACACACACGCAGCCATCACACACACACGCAGCCATCACACACACACACGCAGCCATCACACACACACACACGCAGCCATCACACACACACACACGCAGCCATCACACACACACAGCCATCACACACACACACGCAGCCATCACACACACACACACACGCAGCCATCACACACACATGCAGCCATCACACACACACGCAGACATCACACACGCAGCCATCACACACACACACACACGCAGCCATCACACACACACGCAGCCATCACACACACGCAGCCATCACACACACACAGCCATCACACACACACAGCCATCACACACACACAGCCATCACACACACACAGCCATCACACACACACAGCCATCACACACACACAGCCATCACACACACGCAGCCATCACACACACACAGCCATCACACACACACGCAGCCATCACACACACGCAGCCATCACACACACGCAGCCATCACACACACGCAGCCATCACACACACGCAGCCATCACACACACACACGCAGCCATCACACACACACGCAGCCATCACACACACACGCAGCCATCACACACACACACGCAGCCATCACACACACACACACACGCGCAGCCATCACACATGCAGCCATCACACACACACGCAGCCATCACACACACACACGCAGCCATCACACACACACACGCAGCCATCACACACACACGCAGCCATCACACACACACACGCAGCCATCACACACACACACACGCAGCCATCACACACACACACACGCAGCCATCACACACACACAGCCATCACACACACACACGCAGCCATCACACACACGCAGCCATCACACACACACACACGCAGCCATCACACACACACAGCCATCACACACACACACCCAGCCATCACACACACACACACGCAGCCATCACACACATCACACACACACAATCTCCTCTGTGATGCAGGGGCGGCTGATGTCCATGTGCAGCTCTCTGCTGAAGTCTTCAGTCTCCTGCTCACAGCTCTGCACTATCCCGGCACCTCCCCCGTCTCTCCTTCTCTGCCGGGATAGCAGCTAAGAGCAGAAGCCGGAGCTCCGTGCACACACAGCCAGAGGTAGTGAATCGCTGACCTTTCTTCTTGATTGCTGCAGGCTCTCTCCTTCAGCGTGGCAGCGCCGCACAGGGGGCGGGAGGGGGGGGGGGTGTTGCGCGGGCGGTCAGGAGGCAGCTTTTATATAAAAAAAAAAAAAAACAGGCTCTCTCTACGTCCCGGAAGTGGGCGGGGCTTCACCGGCGGCCGCAAATTCGGGATTTTAAATGCCCGAAGCGGGACAGCGGGACCCCGGTGCCAAAGCGGGACTGTCCCGCTGAAATCGGGACGGTTGGGAGGTATGGGTGAGTGGCGGCGCCGAGGTGGCCGCAACCATTATGTGCGGTGCGGGGGGGGGGGCGCGGCGACGCGAGGCGATGATCTGACCGCTCAGCTGTCAGATTTGCAGCTGAGTTCGGGCAGGGCGCGCCCGCGCTCAGCACTGAGCGCGGCATCCGCGCCCCTGACAGCCCTTAAACAGCAGCAGCAGCGGGCAGGGGACCACCGGGGCCCGAGGCCTCTCCTGCGCCCCCCGGCCCCACGGCGCCCCGTGTGGCCGCCCTGCCCGCCCTGTTGAAGAAACGGCCCTGGCAGCAGGTTTACCTGCAGTCCTATGTAAAGCTACAGATGAGGCTATCTCGTGGTGTCCTGGAGTTTTCCCATCTGTGCTTTTACATAGGACTGCAGGACACCAGACTCCGGCCGCCGCACACAGCGCTCAGGTGACGGCTCCTCCGCCTGCTGCCTTTTTTCTCCTTTCTCATAACGTCTCGGTGAGATCGGAGCAGGGGCCGGGGCTAGTGACGCGCACACTGGGGTAGCGCCTGCTGCACAGCAGTGAGAAGCGTCTCCATTGTCCTCTCTACAGCCGGCCTGGATTACATTCCCGGGAGGGAGGCGCTGCGGCCGCACAGACAGTGAGCATTACTACCGGCGGCCGCACAGACAGTGAGCATTACTACCGGCGGCCGCACAGACAGTGAGCATTACTACCGGCGGCCGGCACTCCGCCCACACATGTGACCGAGCACGTGGTCAGGGCATCAGCGCAGCTCCTTTCTCTGTACACGCCGGTAATGAACCCGGAAGTCACCAATGTCACCCTCCATCCTGTGCTCGGGAGCCGGCAAGTTGTAAGTGCGCTTCCTGCAGGTGAGGGCTCCTCACACAGGTCTGTGTGCACTGATGTGCCCGATTGCGGCCATGATGCCACGTCCTCTTGCTGCATCTCTTCTGTATGACTGGCACTATGAGCCCCATTATCGGGAGAGAGTGCGTCCCAGCACCGGGGAAAGAGGGCGCCCCAGCATCGGGGAGAGAGCGCGCCCCAGTACCGGGGAGAGAGCGCGCCCCAGTACCGGGGAGAGAGCGCGCCCCAGTACCGGGGAGAGAGCGCGCCCCAGTACCGGGGAGAGAGGGCGTCCCAGTACCGGGGAGAGAGTGCGTCCCAGCACCGTGGAAAGAGGGCGCCCCAGTAGCGGGGAGAGAGGGCGTCCCAGTACCGGGGAGAGAGCGTGCCCCAGTACCGGGGAGAGAGGGCGCCCCAGCTCCGGGGAAAGAGGGCGCCCCAGCATCGGGGAGAGAGTGCGTCCCAGCTCCGGGGAAAGAGGGCGCCCCAGCATCGGGGAGAGAGCGCGCCCCAGTACCGGGGAGAGAGCGCGCCCCAGTACCGGGGAGAGAGCGCGCCCCAGTACCGGGGAGAGAGTGCGTCCCAGCTCCGGGGAAAGAGGGCGCCCCAGCATCGGGGAGAGAGCGCGCCCCAGTACCGGGGAGAGAGCGTGCCCCAGTACCGGGGAGAGAGCGCGCCCCAGTACCGGGGAGAGAGGGCGTCCCAGTACCGGGGAGAGAGCGTGCCCCAGTACCGGGGAGAGAGTGCGTCCCAGCACCGTGGAAAGAGGGCGCCCCAGCAGCGGGGAGAGAGCGCGCCCCAGTATCGGGGAGAGAGGGCGCCCCAGTACCGGGGAGAGAGGGCGTCCCAGTACCGGGGAGAGAGGGCGTCCCAGCACCGGGGAGAGGGCGCCCCAGTACTGGGGAGAGAGGGCGTCCCAGCACCGGGGAGAGAGGGCGTCCCAGCACCGGGGAGAGAGGGCGCCCCAGCACCGGAGAGAGGGCGCCCCAGTACCGGGGAGAGAGGGCGCCACAGCACCGGGGAGAGAGGGCGTCCCAGCACCGGGGAGAGAGCGCGCCCCAGCATCGGGGAAAGAGCGCGCCCCAGAACCCGGGAGAGAGCGCGCCCCAGAACCGGGGAGAGAGCGCGCCCCAGCATCGGGGAGAGAGTGCGCCCCAGTACCGGGGAGAGAGTGCGCCCCAGTACCGGGGAGAGAGGGCGCCCCAGTACCGGAGAGAGAGGGCGCCCCAGTACCGGGGAGAGAGTGCGCCCCAGTACCGGGGAGAGAGTGCGCCCCAGTACCGGGGAGAGAGTGCGCCCCAGTACCGGGGAGAGAGTGCGCCCCAGTACCGGGGAGAGAGTGCGCCCCAGTACCGGGGAGAGAGTGCGCCCCAGCACCGGGGAGAGAGTGCGCCCCAGCACCGGGGAGAGAGGGCGCCCCAGCACCGTGGAGAGAGTGCGCTCCAGTACCGGGGAGAGAGTGCGCCCCAGCACCAGGGAGAGAGTGCGCCCCAGTACCGGGAAGAGAAGGCGCCCCAGCACCGTGGAGAGAGTGCGCCCCAGTACCGGGAAGAGAGTGCGCCCCAGTACCGGGGAGAGAGTGCGCCCCAGTACCGGGGAGAGAGTGCGCCCCAGTACCGGGGAGAGAGTGCGCCCCAGCATCGGGGAGAGAGGGCGCCCCAGTACCGGGGAGAGAGACATAGAACCACATGTCTCCTGTCAGCCCTAAGGCTTCTTTCACACGTATGTGTCTCCGGTACGTGTGGTGACAGTTTTCACACGCAGACATGTCCGTTTTTTACCGGTATCGGAAATATCAGGACATGTGAAACCAGTCTAACAGTGATGTGGTCTTATACGGCCCTGCCCTGTTCACACTGAAGTTACAGTGTGTGTCTCATGTAGGCACCAGAAGACTCCGGGCACATACCTCCATACCCAGACACCTCTATGGCCCCGTCAGCTCAGATCCATGTCCGTCCGCCGTTATTTTCTTCAGACGGATGCCACTAAACATGTATACTGTTATACACAGCACTGGCAATAATTAGTGTAATTGTCAGTGATGAGGCCACGATGTAATGGATGCGCCCTGCCATATTGTCTGCGCTGTATGACCCCCACAATCCCTGCCTGACAGCTGGTCCAATCACCTCAACTAACAAAATCATATGTGTGTGCATCTGTAGTCAAGTCCGAAAGTGTTGGCACCCTTAAATTTGTTACAGAAAATGAAGTTTTTCTCCCAGAAAATTATTTGCAATTACCCTTTGTGTGAATTGGAACAACAACAAAAAAACAAGAAAGAAGGTCAAATTGGACACAGTTTCACAGAAAACTCCAAAATTGTTGACACCCTTTGGAATATATAACTTCAATCAATCACTTCTTACAACCATCAACAAGCTTCTTACACCTCTCAACTGGAATTTTGGACCTCTCTTCTTTTGCAAACTGCTCCAGGTCTCTCGTATTTGCAGGGTGCCTTCTCCCAAAAGTAGTTATAAGATCTCTCTACGGGTGTTCAATGGGCTTTAGATCCGGACTCATTGCTGACCACATCAGAACTCTCCATCACTTTGTTTCCATCCATTCCTAGGTGCTTCTTGAAGTATGTTTGGGGTCATTGTCCTGCTGGACGCAAATCCAGCTTTCTGATACTGGGCACTACATTGCAAACCAAAATCTGTTAGTAATCTTCAAATTTCATGTTGCCTTGCACACGCAGTCAACACACCCAGTGCCAGAAGCAGCAAAACAACCCCAAAACATCTGTGAACCTCCACCATATTTGACTGTAGGTACTGTGTTCTTTTCTTTGTAGGCCTCATTCTGTTTTTGGTAAACAGAATGATGTGCTTTACCAAAAAGCTTTGTCATGGTCTCATCTGTCCTGAAGGCGCTTTCCCAGAAGGATGATGTTTTACGTACAATTTAGCAAACTGCAGTCTAGCTTTTTATGTGCCAGCAGAGGGGTCCTCCTGGGTCTTCTGCCTTAGCATTTCATTTTATTCAAATGTCAAGGAATAGTTCAGACTGACATTGATGAACCCTGAGCCTGCAGGACAGCTTGAATTTCTTTGGAACTTGATTGGGGCTGCTTATCCACCATCCGGACTATCCTGTGTTACAACTTTTCATTAATTTTTCTCTGCTGTCCAGGGAGATTAGCTTCAGAGCCTTTGTTTCTAAAATTCTGGGTTATATTGCACACCGTGGATAAAGGAACATAAAGATCTCTGGAGATGAACTTGTAACCTTGAGATTGTTGCTATTCAGCAATTTTGGTTCTCAAATCCTCAGACAGTTCTCTTCTCTTTCTGTTCTCCATGCTTAGTGGCACAAATTGCACAAATGTAGTCAACTTCTCCCCTTATTATCTGGTTTCAGGTGTGATTTTCATATTACCCACACCTCTTACTTGCCACAGGTGAGTTTGAACGAGCATCACATGATGGAAGGAAAGTTATTTACCCACAATTTTGGAATTGTGTCAACAAGTTTGTCCAGCCTATTTTGTTTGGGTTTTTTTATGTGAGATGATGTCCAATTTAACTTTTTGTCTGTTTTTGTCTTATTCCAAGACACAAAGGAAATAAATGTGCAATAATTTGCTGGAACAATTTCAATGGTGCAAACACTTTCGGCCATGACTGTATACCGTGTTTGTATATATAACCCACATGCACCGTATATACACTCCTCAACATTGAAAGTGCCCTACAAAGAATAATAAGTTATAAATTATAAAGTTATGGAAATCATAGAATCTATAGATATGTTAATGATAAATCATTTTTGTAATATTTTGACTAATTCATTATCGAGTATGAGCGCCATGCACAGAAATCCTCACACTTACACGCATTGACTGCCATCAATGAGGTTCTTAATGGTTGTCTGAGGGATATTTATCCACACTGAATGCACTTGGTCAAATCATCAAGATCTGCTGCTGGCTGCTCCCTTTGCAGTTGATGACCAATGATGTCCCTAATGTGCCCAACTGGAGATTAATTCAGAAACGCTGCAGGCCATGATAGCACGTTTATGCACGCAGGCTGCTGACAGCATAAGCAACATGCGGCCTGGTCTGTGGAAAAACGTCTCCTGGGACACTTTGGAGAAATGTTTGTAGCACTGGTTCTACAACCAAATGTGTGTGATCCCAAGCTGCTAGTGTACCTAGAATGATGACCATATGAATCGGGCCACCTTACATTATACCACCCCACAGCCAGGAGTAAGATTAGGGTGATGTTCCCTAGTGAAGGCCTCTTCATTCACCTTACCTAAGTACCGCTCTTAAAGACTATCATGGTGCAGAGCAAGACCGTATTAGAGGCTGGAATGGAGGTCTCTCCTCTTCAGTGATGAGTCCCATTTTTATTCTGGATGCAATGATAACTGGAGATTGATCTAGTAGTCATGTTGGCAATTCCATGAAGAGCCTGGTCATTGCACCAAAGTAACAGTGAAGAGGTTACAAGTATGTCAATTAATTTTAAAGGTGTTTTCCAAAAAGTGCAAGGTATTCGCTATCTATAGTATAGGAGATAATTTGCTGATCACTAATGTCCACTTATACTATGGCATTTCATCTAATGCAATATATAGGGTGACATCTGCTGCAGACCTGCAGGTAAGACATGGAGATTTGTTTAGCTTTTTGATGCGTATTTGCCACTAATTTCACCAGTGTAGACCTAGACCATGTGAATACAGCCTTACAGTTCATGTACATGGCACTGCAATCTCTCTCCTCTCAAAAATAAGGCAAGAAAATACTTTGCAGTGTATGGCATGCTAACAATGGAATTGGTCTACCCAAAACTGCAAGTTTTCAGCCATAGAATGGAGGAGAGCTTGCTGATCGCTAGGGCTCCTAGGGATGAAAGAACTAGACGCAATGTAAATGGCACAGCATTGTACTCTGCTTTCTCTGGCAGTCCCATGGAAATTGTAGGGAGCAGAGTTCGATCATGTGCACCTCCTGGGCACTGAAGCTTTGTTTCTGCACAGCCCCACACCCATAGTTTCAGGCCGTTGTTCTGTGGATTGCTGATTCCCCCACGTGAATGTGCCTACTGCTCTGTTACATATGTGCAATATAGGGACTAATTATTATAATTTTTTGCTTTTTCCAAATAACTCAATTTCTTGAATTCTAAATCCTCTTCTAATTTCAATTTCAGGTATCATAAAGTGAGTGAAACCCTGAACCGTTTGGTGAACATGATTAATCTGTGATCCCTCATCCTGGAGTAAAGGTTGGTTTTGTAGTTATGCTTGGATGGGACATGCTGGATCAGTAACACTGCCATTATTTGGTTACTCAGCATTCACTTCTGTTTATTGCTTACTTTGCACTGTACCGTATAATTATTATATATGAGTAGTGAACATTTCTACACCAGTATAGTCATCTATACTTTTAGTATCAGTTCCCCATGTTTTTTTTTTTAAGATCTTTGCTTGCTGTCCTTTGATAGGAATTTTTTTTTTAAGCTTCCAGGGGATTAACTGTGTCTTGGTCATGTGATCTACACAGCCGCATTGCCTAGTACAAGGCTTATTGCAGAATACTGTATTGTAACTGTACTTGGTTCTGCACTTGTGTGTCCATCATGTAGCCTGCAAGTAAACAATCTTGTTTCCTATTGATTATTCACAAGTAGAATTATTGTAAGTTTTTTTGGATACTTAGCCTTGACACGAAATATCCGACAGGCATGAATTTCAGAAATTACCTTATATACTCGAGTATAAGCCGACCCTAGTATAAGCCGACCCCCCCTAATTTTGCCACAAAAAACTGGGAAAACTTAATGACTCGAGTATAAGCCTTGGGTGGAAAATGCAGCAGCTACCGGTAAATTTCAAAAATAAAAATAGATACCAATAAAAGTAAAATTAATTGAGACATCAGTAGGTTAAGTGTTTTTGAATATCCATATTGAAAATCAGGAGCCCCATATAATGCTCCATACAGTTTATGATGGCCCCATAAGATGCTCCATATTAAAATATGCCACATATAATGCTGCACAAATGTTGATTATGACCCCATAAGATGATCCATACAGACATTTGCCCAGTATAATGCTCCACAAATGTGGATTATGGCCCCATAAGATGCTCCATACAGATATTTGCCCCCATATCATGCTGCACATGGCCCCATATAATGCTGCACATGGCCCCATACAGATGCCCCATACAGATATTTGCCCCTATATCATGCTGCACATGGCCACATAAGATGCTCCATACAGATATTTTCCCCATATGCTGTTGCTGCGATTAAAAAAAATAAAAAAAATTACATACTCACCTCTCCGGCCCCCAGCACTCGCTATAGTCACCTGCTCCCCATTCCACTGCTGACTGCCGCTGTGTCTTCCATCCTCTGCACCGACGTTCAGGAAGAGGGCGGCGTGCACTAATCGCGTCACTGCGCCCTCTGTCCTGAGCGTCAGTGTGGAAGACACAGCGGCGCCGACGGTGGAACGAGGAGCAGGCGACTATAGCGCACTGCCCCCCGTCATACTCACCTGCTCCTGGCATGGTCCCTGCTTCCTGGCGCTGCATTTTCTTGCTGTAGTGAGCGGTCACCGTTACCGCTCATTACAGTAATGAATATGCGGCACCACCCCTATGGGAGGTGGAGCCGCATATTCATTACTGTAATGAGCGGTACCGTGTGACCGCTCACTACAGGAAGAAACTGCAGCGCCGGGAAGCAGGGACGTGCATGGACCGCACCAGGAGCAGGTGAGTATTATTAGACAGCCCCCACTCCCCCTCCCCTGCCGACCCCTGGGTATGACTCGAGTATAAGCCGAGACTTTCAGCCCAAAAAAGTGGGCTGAAAATCTCGGCTTATACTCGAGTATATACGGTAATTGTTCTTTAATTTTTAGATTTTTTTTTTTCTTTTTTTAGTATCATCTAAATATTTGACACACATTTATTAACTTTTTTTTCTTGTATTATATTTTTATGGTTTAGGGTTTTTGTTTTTTTTTCATATTATGCTTGATTGTCCGTTAATTTTTCCTGTTTTTTTTTATTTTTTAGTGTATTCCAGGATATAACGTTTCGCTTGTTTATTATATGCACACATAACGTGATGCTTTTATTATGGGCCAAGTGTATTCACAGTCAACACGTGTTTCTTCGCTATGATTGTGTTTTAGATGAGATCATTGTAATGCATTTGTTATACCATGATTAAGGGCGAGGGACTCGCCAGAAACGCATCGGTTTTAACATCCCTTTTTGTCATTTTATGGATACAGCATTAAAAAATTATTGAACTTTATTCACCTTTGGATGTGCTGTCTCTTCCGTCTTGCCCTTGTCTAGATAGCATATAACTGAGTACAAAAATGTATATAGTTCTATTACAGTAAATGAATATTATATGCCTGCCAACAAATTCATGTGACCACTCGGAAAACCATGAAAGCAATAGAGAGGAAAACCCCCCAAAAGCTCAAAGTAGGCGGTATAGTTGAGCCTGAATAGAACCACTTTATTAACAATTCCAGTGGCTACGTGGTGGCAGAAAAGGCGCTCACGTAAAATGAATTAAAATATATTTTTGGCATAGCATATTGAATAAAATCGAAATACGAGAAGGCAGCATACATGTAAAGATAGAACCAGCAAAGTGTGGAAATATGTAGCACAATCCCAGATGAAGTGCTGAGGTGCAGCCTAGTATTAGTGCATTATCAGTACATCTATGGGTGTAATGAGGAGTATAACGCACATAGCCATTGTGTATTGCCATACTTTGCTTGTTCCATCTTTACATGTATGAAGCCTTTTTATATTTCAATGTTATTGTATATGTTATGCCAAAAATATATTTTTGGCACTCTATATATCCACTGGAGCTGTTAATAAGGGGGTTTTATTCAGTCACAAATATACTGTCTGCTTTGACCTTTGCTCAGGTTTTCTCTATTGGGGCTGCTCACTTTCCCCAGTCCCACACGCCCGGTGCCTCGGGGTGATCCTCGACTCTGCCCTCTCTTTCAAGCCACATATCCAAGCCTTTGCCTCCTCCTGCCGCCTCAAACTCAAAAACATTTCCCGGATCCGCGCATTCCTTGACCGTGACACCACAAAAACACTAGTGCATGCCCTTATCATCTCCCGCCTCGACTACTGCAACCTCCTACTCTCTGGACTCCCCTCTAGCACTCTGGCACCACTCCAATCCATCCTACACTCTGCTGCTCGACTAATCTACCTGTCTCCCCGCTATTCCCCAGCCTCTCCCCTATGCCAAGCCCTTCACTGGCTTCCTATCGCCCAGAGACTCCAGTTCAAAACCCTCACAATGACCTACAAAGCCATCCACAACCTATCTCCTCCATACATCTGTGACATGATCTCCCGGTACCTACCAACACGCAACCTCCGATCCTCTCAAGACCTCCTTCTCTACTCCCCTCTCATCTCTTCTTCTCACAACCGCATCCAAGACTTCTCCCGTGCTTCCCCCCTACTCTGGAACTCTCTACCCCAGCACATCAGACTCTTGCCTACCATAGAAACTTTCAAAAAGAACCTGAAGACTCACCTCTTCCGACAAGCCTACAGCCTGCAGTGATCCTGAACCTACTGAACCGCTGCACAACCTGCCCTACCCTCTCCTAGTGTATCATCAGCCATCCCCTGCAGACTGTGAGCCCTCGTGGGCAGGGTCCTCCCTCCTTATGTACCCGTGTGCCTTGTTTGTGCTCATGTTTAATGTATTTGTCTGACGTGTATTTGTCTATATTTGCCCCGTATTTCACATGTAAAGCGCCATGGAATAAATGGCGTTATAAAAATGAATAATAATAATAATAAATAATAATATTGGTTTCATCTTTGTGCAGTACGTTTGCAATCAGTTTTTTACAGCAGCTAATAAACATTTACAGTTTCCTATGTTACAGAACTGCAATATATTTGTAAACTGATGCTATACTGTGGCTCCGCATGGCATCCAATTTTTTTGGGCACAGTCATAGACCCGAATGGGCAAGCCACATCTGATTTACGAAGGAAACTAGTGCATACTGATTTTTTTTTCTCACATGCGGATTCGATCAGTGACAAAATTGGTCATCTGCACTGCCCCATTGAATAACTTTGGTCCGAGTGTGATCCATTGAACAGCACTTGGAACGAAAATATAGTTGTGCAAACGAGCCCTAACAGGGGTTTTGTGTTTGTGGAAGAAAGAGCCAGGAATTGATAAGGAGGAGCCATCCATCCTACGCGACCCTCGGCATCAGCAGCAGTAGGAAGTTCACCCGGGAGATTTTCTGTCTGATTTAAAGCCTACTTACAATATTGTAAATTGGTCCGCGTGGCTTCTAAAGACCATGTTACACTGAATGATGCAAACTGTATGGGAATGAATGATCATTATTAGTCTGACGGTTCGGTCCCCATACGGTTGGAATATCTTCATGTTAGCAGGATGTGCTGCTTGTTCACTGGATCCAAGAAAGATGCAGTCAGTGGACAGACAAGCCTTTGCTAATTTGTGCCTTCTGGACGTGCCATTTATTTGGTTTATATTATTTAGCAGACATTATTATTTTGCCCTGGCCAAAAGACAGTTTTGGCTAATACGCTTTATACTTAGATTTTTTGAAGTTGAAAATGGCTGTGGGTAAGGGAAGTCTGAGGCTCGTTACACCCCTCTGTGTTTCATGGTCCCAGTATGGACCACAATGCACAGACTGGATGCAGGTCCCATATTTACCTATGAAGGTGTCAACTTTGGAACCTGCGGCCGGTCTCTGCATCGCATCCCAGACTCTGACTGTGAAACACGGATGTGTGAATCTGCCTTAAACAAAGATAGGTACATGATATTAGTAACTTTGATTCTGGGGCCAAAAAATAATGCAAAGTCATTTCCGATCTAAGCGGAGACCATCCTAGTTGATGGCCATATAGCACCAAGTAGCCCATGGCCAAATTACCAGGCGTCTGTGTGCCACGTGAATAAATCACTGTATTGGAAACCAGATCAGCAGATAATTGGAAAGTGCAAGAAACAACACGTCAACCCCCGATTCATCAAGACTGGCGTTTTGCACACCAGTATTAATGAACAGTGCGCTGGTGTAACAGGCCTACTGATAATGAATATGGTACATCTTTTAGCTGCTACCCGATACCACAAGAAATTTCTCAAAAAGAGGCTTGTCCTAGATCTGTCAAAAAATGAAGTGTGCCCATGGTTTTTGATTCAGTTGTCCAGATAAAATTGGGGAAGAGGTTGTCAACCCTGATGGAAATGATACCTGCCCATACATTACTCCCGACCATAATATGGCTGCTAATGGAGGAGCTTGTGACTGTACACATCATGCAGCCTATTCCAGCCAAGCACATGCGCCTGCGCTATGTGGGTTTAAATGGAGGAGACAATGTGTTGTGTTTAGTCATATGATCCTCCATCATCGGCCATCTAAAGAGTCATGTATTCATTGTAAACAGACTATGGCTGACAATATCAGTAAAGCGATGGACCTCTTTAAAGGATTGTTCTAATCTTCTTTCTTCAGGAGTACACCCTCTCCCCTGCCTCATCGCTGGCTGGGGGGCGCTGCACTCCTGATGGTTGACAGTACAGACCAGTCACATGGTTGTGCCACTGGTCCGAACTGTGCGCTCTCTCCTGCTGCTAGTAGAGGTAGTTTTACCTCTGCAGCACAAGATAAGCTCAGATTGAGGGAAGCTGGCCAGATCCAGTGGTATGGCAGCTTCAGAGCAGCGCAAGCAGTTTCTTGTTTTTACAATCATTTTGCAATTCTAACTACTAAAGGGAATCTGTCAGCAGGATTTCATCCCCACATAACTATATGTGCATGTACCGCTTTCAAACACAAGTCCAGCAATACCTTTACATGAACCTCCATTACTGAGGAATCTATGCAAATGAGGCAGAGTAATTGTAGATCTGAATCCTCTGTCACTCCAGCTCTACTCCCCACACAGTGCCACCTCCTCGTGCTTTACTGACAGCCTCTATGCTGCGTGACGTCAGGAAAAAGAGCTGTCAGGAGGCAGTGACGGGCATGGCTTCAGATCTACCATAGCTCATCAGCTTTATTTCCATATCATTTAAAAAGCTGACTACTCAGGAACGGACTGGCCATGTAATTGTATTCCTGGACTTCTCTTTGAAAGAGCTACATGAACATAAAAATACGGT
This sequence comes from Ranitomeya variabilis, assembly GCF_051348905.1. Lineage (NCBI taxonomy): Eukaryota > Metazoa > Chordata > Amphibia > Anura > Dendrobatidae > Ranitomeya > Ranitomeya variabilis. The sequence goes on from NC_135237.1 coordinate 100,450,767, forward strand.
AGTTTGGGGGGAGTAAAATTCTTCCGACAGATTCCCTTTAAGAACTTGTGTCCAATCCCTTTAAATAAACCCCCTAATGTGAATGAGGTAAATCTCCCCATCCTGTGTCTCAAAAAGGAGATACATAGAACAAGGCACATTCGCATATTGGGGTAAATTTCTGACACTATTCGCATATTGGGGTAAATTTCTGACACTATTCGCATATTGGGGTAAATTTCGGAAGCTGTCTAAAAGGAAAAACTGACCTTTAATGCGTTTAGCAATCAATCAGGACAAAACATTTTTTTTTATTTTTTTTGCTTTCGAAATAGCAAAGCTTTGCCGTGATTGGTTGCTACGAGCAGCGGACACTTTTGTTATGAATGTACCTTTTGTCTCATATAGTAGCCAATATTTGAATCATTTATTTTTTTGTAGATAATTGTATATTTATTTAATCAGCTGACTCAAATACCATGCCCCTTTCTCTTTAGGAAAGTAGAGGAGTCCTCCTGTATCTGCATGGTGTTCTTGTGCAGAATAGAGCAGCTTTGTGTATGGGTTCTATGTTGATGGGATTTCTGATGACTGAGTGTAACTCTGTTGTCCGGCAGGTAGAAGTGTCCGAGCGTTTGACCTCCGCCATGGCTCTTGCTGCTGTTTCTGCTTCCCGTCAAGTGCTCAGAGGGACGACTGGAATTTTCAGCAGTCATTCAGCCTCATTACTGTGGAGGGCCCCAGCTTTGTGCGCTCGTCCCCTGAATAGGTGGGTGATGTGTCTGCAGGCACTATTAAATATTGTTTAAAAAGTGATGTGAGGGCAGTTCTGTTGTTTTCGGAAATAGTTGCTCATCAAACCCTCCAACACTGGATCTTTATTGTTGTAGAGCAGGGGGCGGCTGTAAGTAGCTTTCCCTCGGGTTATTCAGCAGTCGATCCTGACGCTCATGTGTCAGATGCACTGATTGGAAACTCAATAGTGAAAATAGTTCTTTTATTGAGACTGTCGACCATGCCAATAGCATCCATTAGTGGTCTAAGCACCACCATGAATATTCTAACCCGAGATTTTGGATTTATTTGACATAGAAGGAGAATGACGTCACAAAGAAAAACGGATCATTTAGAGAGAACGGCGAACACCTTCAGACAGGAGGTAAGTCGGTGTGTGAAAGGCACGGTGTCTGATCGCTCCCTACCGGCCATGCCGTGTATTACGTAACGACTAGGGGCTGTTCACATCATGTGTGTAGTCTCCATCTGAACATTACACACTGGGAAACGCTTCCAGTGGAAAAATCTGTGTGGCACCCCCTTTTTTTTCTTTTTTTTTTTATTGTGTAGCTTATATAAATTGGCACAGTTTACCACACTTTTCTATACCGCAAGAAAAAAATGTAAAATGACCAGAAGCAAACTCTTCAGGATAATTATTCCTTTTTGCACATATTCCATGAGCTTTTTCCAGCATGCTCCCAAGGTATGGCCATAACATGACGTTGACCTTTCCTCGAATAAGCGTTATGCTGATCATGGTAAATAAATAAATAATGTATATTCACCTCACACTCACCATGTGTAGTGGCATACTGTCTGTTATAATAATGTAATTTTTGACCAAGAAAAATAATATGGCTCTTAAAGGGTTTGGTCATTTTTTCTTTTTGATGGCCTATCCTGAGGCCAGCAATATCTGATCAGTGGGGGCACTACACCCAGCACTTGCACTGATCGGTTGTTACTAGCACTAGACAGACGTTCTCGGATGCTGCCAGAACATTACAGCTCCCTCATTTTTGTAGTGGCCATGATCGTGTGCTGCAGTTCAACTCCTTATGCAACAGAATAGGGGTAGTTATGCAGTACCCGGCCGCAGCCGCTATAGTTTTGACAAAGATACTGTGTTCCAGCCGGCGCTAGTAACAGCTGATCAGCGCGAGTGCTAGGTGTAGCACCCCCACCGATCAGATATTGATGGCTTTTTCCAAGAAAGTAGCAGCCAGATCCTTTACATTTTTTTTTGTTAAGTTGTGTTTATTATTAAACTTATGAAAAAAAATAAAAATAAAACCAGTAAAAAAAGGGCACGGCTACAACATCTAGCAGGTAACAATGGCCTTTACCTTTTAATCCTGAAACTGATCTGTACTTACATCAGGCCTCCTTGGTTGCTTTTACGGATTAGCTACTGGCTGGAGGAGCGAGCCTGAGGCAATGCTAGTCAAACAAAACTGGGTCATTACCAGGATTGATGAGAACAGGAATAAAATCAGGAGGCTTTTTAGTAAAGTCAAGGGAATGACCAGAATCAGCTATTGCTAAACCTAAATAATGCAATTACTGCCCAGTCCTAACTGAAGTAATCCCTAACCACCTCTGCTTCTAATTGTAAAGCAGCGCCCGACCCCTAACCCTAATTACCTAAGTGAAATAAACCCTAACTAAGCTATTCCTAACTGTAAGGGTACCGTCACACAGTGCAATTTTGATCGCTACAACGGCACGATTCGTGACGTTCCAGCGATGCATTTACGATATCGTTGTGTCTGACACGCTGCTGCGATCCGGATCCCCGCTGAGAATCGTACGTCGTAGCAGATCGTTTGAAACTTTCTTTCGTCATCTAGTGTCCCGCTGTGGCGGCATGATTGCATTGTGTGACACAGGTTGTATACGATGTGCGCACAGTAACCAACGGCTTCTACATCGCAAATATGTCATGAAATTATCGCTCCAGCGCCGTGTATTGCAACGTGTGACCGCAGTATACGACGCTGGAGCGATACTTATACGACGCTGCAACGTCACGAATCGTGCCGTCGTAGCGATGAAAATGGCACTGTGTGACGGTACCCTAAGGCCTCATGCACACATTGAGTATTTGGTGAGTTTTTACCTCCAGTATTTGTAAGCCAAAACCAGAAGGGGAGCAATCAGATAAAAAGTATAACAGGAACACGTCACCACTTCTGGTTTTAGCTTATGGAAATTCCCAACATTGTGCCTGTGGCCTAAAAGCTCTTTCACACGTCTGTGTTTCCGATATCATACCAGCTAGTCATTTTATTCTATTTGTATTAAACCCTTTTTGGACATGTGCACCCCTATTCCCATCAGCCACATATGATTTTAAGTACGGTAGTTATCTGGTCCATTCCGGCCTCATAAATTGTAGGCTTTTCCCCAGGAGAGATGACCTATCCGGACACGGACCCAACAATGAAGGATGCCTTGACATAGGCCAATATAGGTGAGCCCAACAGCCAATCTATGCCCTAAGTACTTTCTTTTTTACTGTAATTTTTCACAGCAATTTTGCAGATTAATATTTCATATATATTATATAGCGTTTTCCCATTTTCTATGGCAGTAATGCAGTCTCAATGTTCTAGAGTAATTCTAGTGACGTGGTGGTTGAGTGGGTATGGCCGACAAGAGGTCGTGGCCTCGCTCTGTACAAGTGTATGGAAGCGAGGTTCGCCCCCTGGCCAGGCAGAAGTATGTAAACCTCACATAGTGCTCTGAAGCCGGCGAATCCCCACAACGCACAATGCATGCGCTGGGGGGATTCATAAGTCTGCAGTCACATGATGTGGACCGGACAACCCCTTTAAAAAGCACATCTGTTTGATGTCCAATCACCTCACCTCACTAATATAACTGTTCCCTGTTGTCCCTTCCTAACTGTTCCTCAGAATCTGTCCCTTCTATCTATCCTCACCCCCCGCGTGCACCAACCTGACAATGCCTGCAGCTTACTTCGCAAACTCCTGCTGACCTGTTCCCTTTAAGAACACTGTCCTGAATCAAGAATGGTGTCTACACATCCTTCAATGGCACCTGTTTCCAACCATCCAGGAGCAATTTTGTGATAAGCTATGCTTTTTCCAGCATGAGTGAGCACCACGTCACAAGGCACATGCGATAACTAAGTGTCGCCGTCAACAAAACATTAAAATTGTGGGTTCATGGCTAGGAAACTCTCCGGCTATTATTTCCATAGATAATCTCTGGTCGATTCTCAAAAAAAAATAAAATAAAAACACAGAAATGTAACCCCTTAGTGACCACCAATATGTCTTTTTACTGACCTGCTTTGTTAGAGACTAGCCTCCCTCCATGGCTGACAATCCTGTAGCTGTCGGCTCTACACGATAGCTGACAACTTGCTGCATCAGCCTCGAATTGTGTTGGAACCAACTATAGTTGTTTAACCCTTTGAATGCTGCTGTCAATAATGACTACATCTTCTGAATGGTTAACAGAGTCTGGCGGCTTCCTCTTCAACCCCATCGGCACCCTGAGATCTTGATCGTGTGATCCTGATGTTTGCCATGGCAATTCACGGCCAAATAATGGCATTAACTTCAGAACAGGCCTTTATAGCCAGCAGACTTTATCAACATTTTGATGTTCTTCATTCCTGTAACGCCACGTTGCATTAATTCCTGAAAAATACTTGAAGGGTTAATAATCTATCTGACAGCAGTTTTGAATACAGTATTTTTTTGAATGGTATCACTTTTGGGGTATTCCAATATATAGGGCCCCGAAAGTCACTTCAAAACTTAGTAGGTCCGTAAAAAAAAATAAGTGTTGTAAATTTCCTTGAAAAATGAAAAATTTCTGCTACATTTTTAAGCCTCCTAAAATGCAAACAAAATAAAGTAACATTTTACTAACGGCGCTGATGTAAAGCAGAGATTAGGGAAATGTTCTTTATTAATGTTTTTGTGTGTTATGACTATCTGGATTAAAGGGATAATCATTAAAAGTTTGAAAATTGCGAATTTTTTGACATTTTTTTTGTAAAATTTCTGATATTTTTTATAAATGTGCTCAGCAGGGTTTGGCCCAGATATCCAGCATGTCAGGGCGCATTGCAGAAGTCTTGAAAAAATAAGGGTATGTGCACACGATGCAGATTTAGTGCAGAATTGGTGCAGAACTGCACTGTGATTTACAGTACAATATAAATCAATGTGAAATAAAAAGCTGTGCACATGGTGCAGAAACACTGCAGATTTCAAAGAAGTGCATGTCGCTTCTTTTGTGCAGTTCTGCAGCGTTTCTGCACCCCTCCATGATAAAAATCTGCACTGGTAAAATCTGCACAAAAACTGCATAGAAACTGCACAGAAACTGCATCAAATCTGCACCTGCGTTTTCTGCCAGGAGATGCAGATTTAGTGCAGAAAATTCTGCACCACATTTCCTACGTGTGCACATAGCCTAAGGATTAGCACTGTAAATATTGAGTGTTTGCATTAACTTAATTTATTTTTCAATAAACATTGAAAAACGTATGAAACGCTCATAATTGTGCTTCAGTAACCAGACAAATATCAGACTAAGAGATGGATAAAAAAAAACACTGGAGGAGCAAACGTAGTGAAAACACAAATTTGTGTCCATCTCAAAACTTATGACCGCCACTGTAGAGTTGATCTGGGTCGTTCTTGATATTCATGAGCTTAGTATAACCTGCCCTCAGCACTGATCGGCACCTTTCTGCCTATGCACAGCGTACACCGAAAGATGTTCATTGATGTTGTGAACGGGGGTATACAGAGCTTATTATTACGTCATCATTTGAGAGGACTAGAAGAGTTGCAGTAAATAGTGGTTTTATCAAAACTGCAAAAATAACCTTAGTAGCAATATGAAGTGTAATTAACGTGTCTTGTATTTCAATCGGAGTGACAATTATATGACAGATCCTCAGGAGAATTCATCAAATTCCTATTTATGCTAGAGGTGCATCTCTTGTATGAAATCTTCTATTAATAAGAACTAGTTAAGTGGTTTTCACAGCGAAGTAATTTTTTTTATTTTTTTTGACAGATTATTTCTCCTGCGAAAATTTGTGGGATAACGAATGAATCTTCCGCTGTGAAGAGAGTGCGGCTTGCTGTGGAAAATAGTGAATTTACTTTTAAAGCGGGACAGTGGTAAGTGCCTACACTTGGTAATTGTGTCATCTGCGATACGCCATTATATTCAGTGCTTGTCACTATCCACAGCCAGGTGTATAAGGAGTGTGATCCCTTATCGGGATACTGGGGGTGTTGAGGTTTTTTTTTGATTGTTTTCTCTTAAGCTTTTTTTAATTCATATATCAATTTGTGTTTTTCTTAATTCCATTATATGTGTTTGTCGTTTTCAGTTTTTTTTTTCTTTTTTTTTGTTTGGTACTGTGGATCAGGTTTGGGGCTTTGAGATATTTTTGCCTAATTTATCATTTTTGACTTTTAAAAGAGGTGCACACCTTGCCACACATGTGCCCTTCCTCCCCCGGAGTGTTTCTATATACACCAGAAAACTATTAAAGGGAACCTATCACCTCGGTTTGCCGCTACAAGATGCAGCCATTGCCTTCCGGGGCTTATCTACATCATTCTGTAATGCTGCAGATAAGCCCCGGATCCGACCTGAAAGAGAAGAAAAACAAGTTAGATCATACTGACCCGGGGGCGGTCCGGTCCGATGGATGTCGCAGGTTTGGATCCGGCGCCTCCCATCTTCATACAATGTCCGCCTCTTCCTTGCTTTGTGCCGCGCTCCGGCGCAGGCGTACAGATTTGCACTGTTAAGGGCAGACAAAGTACTGCAGTGCGCAGGCAGCACTAGCTTTTCAGAGGTTTCTAGCCTCCTAATTATTTTTTCTATTTTCTGGCTGACAGAAATGTGTGGTGCCAGGCAGGCCCTTTACTACGATGGCGTCCATTGGGATTCTGTCATGCTGCGCTGTAAAAATGATGGACTCGGTGCAACAGAGGCTCCAAGTCCGATATAAAGAAGGCCTTTCCTATGACTTATGATCCGCTGAAAAGTGCTGTGGCATCGTCCAGAAGTAAGCAATATATGCCAAGGAACACAGCGGCCCCCCGCATGTTGCTTTATCTCACTTGAATGGCAGATAAATTATTACTATTATTATTTATTTATATAGCACCATTAATTCCATGGTGCTATACATGAGAAAGGGGTTACATACAGGGTTATAGATATAATTTACAGTACACAAATTTACAGTGACAGACTGGTACAGAGGGGCTAGTACCCTGTCCTTGTGGACTTACATTCCACGGGATTGCATTGTATTGCATCCTCAGCAATGGCCACCAAGCAGTGTACAGGGCTACTGTGTTCTTCCCCATACATTGCTTACTTCTGGAGTGTATTTCAGCTGATCATGGGGGTGTTGGATGTCAAACCCCCTTTGATGTCATATTTATGTCCTTAAAGTCACAGCAATCTAATAAACTTTAGCGTTATAAATATCATCTAAATCTAGGAGGCTGCATACAATTTAATCAGAATCGTTGTGTGAATTATAATCTGCCAACATGGTGTACTATTCCAAATTTTCCATGATTTGTCATTGGATAATCCTAATTTTGCAATTTAGGGGACTCTGTATTTCATGCTGGACTGTTCATTTGTGATATACAAAGTAACTAGTAGATGGCATATTTCTATTTAATAATCAGACCGGAAAATATAAGGTCTTCATAATATTAGAGCGTAGTTTGTGCTAAAGAGAATCTGAATCTGTCAGTAGGATCAACCCTCCTAATATATATATATATATATGTAGGACATAGGAAGCTGAATAAGAGGATACCTTGAGATCTGTGATCCAATGTCTTATTCCAGAGATAGACATATTTTCTTGTGCATCAGATCACAGATACCACGGCATCATTGTATTCAGCCTCCTATAACCTGCATACCCATATAGACGGCTTAGGAGGGTTCATCCTACCAAGAGATTCCCTGTAGAAACTTTGGTATGGAGAATATCTGCACACCATCAACCTTTGGCAGGATTTACCCATCTCTTGTATACGTCTGTGTATGGTTTTTTAACAGACCGCATGCTGTCCTATAAGTTTCACTGATCTGTACACACCTTAAACACAAAGAATGACTCCGAGCGTGACCTATTCTACTTATACTCCCTCATTAAAGACAATGGCGATCTGTTAAACACGAATGAAAAATCGAAGATATATTTTGTATGTCATGGTCTCTGATTTATCCACTGACTCTTAGCAATGTATACCTGCTTCAGTCTAAAAAATGGATGAGCAAAAACTGATACAACACAGAGGCAAAACGGATAACCATTCTGAGAAAAACGGGGTGTTTTACACAGGTGTAAAAATGTGTGAATGTATCCTTACACTTTATAAAAGGCTTCCATGAAAATAAATCACACTAGCTATTACTGCAGTGGTTTTCAGTATGCAGAAGGATCCAGCTTCTCGGAATCAAACCTTCTTTATTGGTGGGATTACAACATGTCATAACCAAGTTATAAGTCATGCATAGTCCATGACTGGGTGGTCAGAGACCAACCTGGCTCCCAACGCGTGTCTGCTGCTTCCACCCTTAACCATGAGGACTTCATTACACCATTCCGGTGTGCACAGCGGAGCAGAGTGGTGCTCATGTGCTGGCGCTCTTTTGCCTTTCCCCGCGCATGTGAATGAATTATAGTACTTTGCCCTGTCCTCGGTAGGGCAGAGAAGTGCGGCTGTGCAAGAGCGCGATGCAGAGGAACCTGTGTAGATGATGTAAAATGTGTCATCCTCACTAAGCAAGAATAGAAGAGGCGCTGGATTAAGAACAGTGGCAGCCATTGGACTGGCCCACCCTGTAGGGGAGTATAATAAAAATTATTTTTGGGGGGGCGCATTGGGGACATTTATACAGTATTCTAGAATGCTGTCGCATATGGCTTACAGGTGCTAGACCTAGTTTATATGGGAAAAACCTGGTGACACGTTTCCTCTAATGATATTCTAGCATGTGCTTCTCTCTGTGGGAATCTCATGGTGGCTATTTAGGATGTTTTGTTTTTTTTTCCTTTTGTTTTTTAGTTTGGGGTTTGTAAAGTTTTGCTTCATAATTACAAAAGAGGAAGTGTGTGTGTTCGTTGTCTTACTGCTTATCTCCATGTGAAATAACAATGTACCAAATATAGAAGCACAGCCTGAAAATACCGCGTCACACACAGGCCGCTAAGGCGCTTCTTATAGCACCTTTGGGTTAAAGAGAGCATAGACTTAGATTTTTATATTAGTATTTCAGTATATATTCAATTTGCATATATATTTTATTTTCCTTTTGTATTGAATTTATTTATTTTTTATTTCAATTTCAATTTATATTTTTACAGATAAATCTAACTATGCAAATGTATTAGATATGTATGGATACACCAACCTTTAGATAACAAGCGTGTACATGGCCTAGCGTATGCCATTCTTAGGGCATGTTTGGAAGTGCGCTAATAATGCATGTAGTCTGCACATGACTCTATCAATAAAGTGTTGGCTAAGCTGCAAGAATGAAAGCCAAAGCATCGTTATATAACATCGGTTATGATTATAACATCCAAAAAAAGAGATAAAAGCCACAGAATCAAGAAAGAGATAAAAATGTAAAAAATGCCTCTCAAATGCAATGAAAAATGCAAGTGACTTGTATTACGTATAGGTGCAGAAATGCTGTGGGAAACATGGGAACATGGTAGGGTCATATGACTTTTCTCTCTGAGAAAATAAGGCCGATTATGTTAATCACAGTTTGGCCAGAGAGTTTGGCCAGAAGGCGCTCCTCCTTCTGCACGAGCCCTTAGGGCTCATACTCATTTGTGCGAGAAATGGACGAGTGCAATCCGATAAAAAAAAAAAAAAAAATCGGATTGCACTCGGACCAATGTTATTCAATGGGTGACATCTCATCTGCGATTTTTTTTTTTTCTCAGCTGAAATCAGACTGAGAAAAAAATCGCAGTATGTTGCCATTTGCTGCGTATCTCGGATGAGACTCGCCAATGCAAGTCAATGGGTGCGAGAAAAAAAATCGCACGGCATACGGACCATCCATATGCCGTCCGTTTTTTACAGATACTTTACCATTCTGTGGCATAGAACACTGTAAATGGTAATGTATATGATTGTATAAAAATAGATGCAGAGAAAAAAAAAACGCATTGCATACGCATGTCATACAGATGCTATATGAGAAAAATCGCATTGTACTCGCATGGCACTTGTCCGTTTTTTTTTTCTTTGTCCAGATTACGGACTGTTTGTTTTCTCGCAAATGAGTATGAGCCCCTTAGACTTAAAAATGTATTGCTTGTCATTTATCACAATAGTATGAAAACTGAGCGAAATGTTAAAGAGTAACTTAACTTTTTTTTTCTTGTACTTGAAAATAATGGATCAGATTTTCATCAGTGTTTGGTTAATATGTGTATATTCTAACAGCAGTAATTTTCTCATATGCCCCCCCAAAATACAAAATTTGCAAAGCTTTTCCAATCCATTCTAGTGCTAAAAATGGACAGCATATAGACGGCATCCATGTGCTGTTTGGGACTTTTAGGGGTGATTTTGGTCTGTGACATGGTGCAAAAATGAGCATGCCTCCATGATTCCTTTTTTCGGACAAGTGGTTCTCCCCCAAAAATTGGACATATATACACCTTCAGAAACTATAAAGTGGGTATGCTGACTTTTACATGCAGGTTTTTCCCATAGACTTGCCTTAGATGCGGAAACACCGCAGTAAAAAACACACGTGTTTCCATATCGGAAACTGATCAAAAACACTTATAATCCACACAACTGTATCAATAAAGTTTTGTTAAAGCCAAATACCAGGAGGTGTCAGAACCAATCTGGTGATTGACATGGCCATTGCAAATTATTCCACTTTGTCTTAAAGGGAACCTGTCACCCCGTTTTTTCAGTATGAGATAAAAATACCGTTAAATAGGGCCTGAGCTGTGCTTTACAATAGTGTATTTTTTGTCCCCTGATTCCCCACCTATGCTGCCGAAATACCTTACAAAAGTTGCCGTTTTCGCCTGTCAATCACGCTGGTCTGGTCAAAAGGGCGTGGTGAAATGGCTGTTTCTCCCCCACCTCTTGCTTATCTTCCCGGCGTTGGCGTAGTGTTTTGCGCCTGCGCAACAGCCGAATGCACTGCGCAACAGCAAAAAAAGTGTGCGATCTGTGTTATTCAGAGGTTTATCGGTGGGGGCGGCCATCTTCCTGAGGCCGCGCGTGCGCAGATGGAGTGCTCTGCTTCCCGGGGCTTCAGGAAAATGGCTGCGGGATCCCGCGTGTGCGCAGATGGAGATCGCGGCGGCTATTTTCCTGAAGCCGAGTTTGCATTTAACGGTATTTTTATCTCATACTGAAAAAACGGGGTGACAGGTTCCCTTTAAACTCCCAATTTCTTTTTGCAGTATGTTTTGGGTCATTGTCTCTCTGCATTGTGAAGCGCTGTCCTTTCAGCCTTGCTGCATTTGGTTGAATCTGAGCGGAAAGTCTCGCCCTGTACACTTCAACATTCATCCGGCTGCTTGTGTTTTCAGTCACATCATCAGTAAACACTAGTGACCCAGTGCCATTGGAAGCCATGCATGCCCATACCATCACACTGCCTCCACCATGTTTTTCAAAGGATGTGCTGGGCTTTGGATCACGAGCCCTTCCAAGCCTTTTCCATACTTTCTTCTTCCCTTCATTCTGGAACAGGTTGATCTTTAGATACATTGGGTACGGAAAGTATTCAGACCCCTTTAAAATTTTCACTCTTTGTTTCATTGCTGCTATTTGGTAAATTCAAAAAATTTCATTTTTTTCTCATTAATGTACACTCTGCACCCCATCTGGACTGGAAAAAACATAAATGTAGTAATTTTTGCAATTGTATTAAAAAAGAAAAACTGAAATATCACAGTCATAGGTATTCAGACCCTTTGCTCAGTATTGCGTAGAAGCACCCTTTGGAGCTATACAGCCATTAGTCTTCTTGGGAATGATGTAACAAGTATTTTACACCTGGATTTGGGGATCCTCTGCCATTCCTCCTTGCAGATCCTCTCCAGTTTCCTCAGATTGGATGGTGAACGTTGGTGGACAGCCATTTTCAGGTCTCTCCAGAGATGCTCAATTGGGTTTAGTTCAGGGCTCTGTCTGGGCCAGTCAGGAATGATCACAGAGTTGTACTGAAGCCACTCGTTTGTTATTTTAGCTGTGTGCTTAGGGTCATTGTCTTGTTGGAAGGTGAATCTTCCAACAAGGTCCAGAGCACTCTGGAAGAGATTTTCATCCAGGATATCTCTGTTCTTGGCCGCATTCATGTTTCCTTCAGTGACCACCAGTCATCCTGTCCCTGCAGCTGAAAATATCCCCATAGCATGATGCTGCCACCACCATGTTTCCCTGTCGGGACTGTATTGGGCAGGTGATGAGCAGTGCCTGGTTTTCTCCACACGTACTGCTTAGAATTATCACCAAAAAGGTCTGTCTTCGTCTCATCAGACCACAGACCAGAGGTTCCTATTTCTCATAGTCTGGGAGTCCTTCATGTGTTTATTAGCAAACTCTATGCGGGCTTTCATATGTCTTGCACTTAGGGGAGGCTTCCGTCGGGCCACTCTGCCATAAAGGCCTTACTGGTGGAGGGCTGCAGTGATAGTTGACTTTGTGTAACTTTCTCCCATCTCCCTACTGCATCTCTGGAACTCAGCCACAGTGATCTTGGGATTCTTCTTTACCTCTCTCACCAAGGCTCTTCTTCCACGATTGCTCAGTTTGGCTGGATGGCCAGGTCTAGGAAGACTTCTGGTGGTCCCAAACTTCTTCCATTTAAGGTTTTTGGAGGCCACTGTTCTCTTAGGAACCTTGAGTACTGCAGAAATTCTTTTGTAACCTTGGCCAGATCTGTGCCTTGCCACAATTCTGTCTCTGAGCTCCTTGGCCATTTCCTTTGACCTCATGATTCTCATTTGGTCTGACATGCACTGTGAGCTGTGAGGTCTTATATAGACAGGTGTGTGCCTATCCAAATCAAGTCCTATCAGTTTAATTAAACACAGCTGGACTCCAATAAAGGAGTAGAACCATCTGAAGGAGGATCACAAGGAAATGGACAGCATGTGACTTAATTAGGAGTGTCTGAGCAAAGGGTCTGAATACTTATGACCATGTGATATTTCTGTTTTTCTTTTTTATTAAATTTGCAAAAATTTCTACATTTGTTTTTTTTTCAGTCAAGATGGGGTGCAGAGTGTACATTTATGTGAAAAAACTGAACGTTTTTGAACTTGCCAAATGGCTGCAATGAAACAAAGAGTGAAAAATTTAAAGTGGTCTGAATATTTTCCATACCCACTGTAAATCTCTCCAACGAATGCTTTTCCAGCATTGAGCTGGATTCTTTAGATGTTTTTGGCAAAGTCTAATCTGGCCCTTCTATTTTTAAGGTTGATTAATAGTTTGCACCTTGAGGTGAACCAAACCTCTGTATTTCCTCTCATGAAGCCTTCTCTTTGTTAGGCTTAGATACTGAAATACCTACTTCCTGCATAATGTTCTTCACTTGGGTGGAAGTTGTGAAGGGATCCATGGCGAGGGTTATGCGATTATCCTCCACTGTTGAATGAATGAATGAATGAACCCAAGTGTTGATTTTGCAATTCCTGCTATCTTTCTGATGGATTTTTCAGGTTTTTTTTTTCAGCCTAATGATGGTCTGTTTGTCTTCCATTGAGAGCTCCTTTGTCCACATGTTGTGGGTTCACAGCAACAGCTTCCAAATGCAAATGCCACACCTGGAATAAGTGCCAGATCTTTTACCTGCTTAACTGATGGTTTGATGAGTAGTCTTTGCAGCACATTAAAGCACTTTTGCGATAACTGTCTAATTACTTTTGGTTTGCCTTAAAAAGAGGGAGCTACATATTGAAGAGCTTTCATTCCTAAACACTTACTCCAATTAGAATGTGGATACCGTAAAATGAAAGCTAAGAGACTGCAATTTAATGCAAAAAGAAAAAAAAGAGCATGAACCGCACATCCCAAAATCATACGTTGATCTAAAGCCGCTAGGCAAAATTTTTTATACTGAACATGAGGTTTTCAGTTTAACATTCTGATCAGACTGTATGAAGCCCACTGCCCCTTCACGGCAAACCTCGTAGTGGGTCCTAACGCCCTAACGGAGCGGAGCCGTGCGGCGACCACCGCCGCAGCGGCCATGCACCAGCAGGGCGGACGGCCTGTTGCCCCACAGCACCCATGCTGCGAGACTGAGCCCCCATGACTCCAGACCGCGCTGCCCCACCAGCACAAAGCCACAGCAACAATGGCCGCCACACAGCACCAGCACCAAAATAAAAGGAGCATTTAAACTCACCTTCCTCCAGCTTTTCAGTGAGCGCCAAAATGGACTAGACCCCTTACTTTGCAGTCTCCTGCTAATTAAAATCACCTGTGCCAAATGGGAGGAGTGCTGGTCCAAGAAAGAGACAAGAACATGCTTTGTGCAAAAAGAAAAAAAAAAGCATGAACCGCACATCCCAAAATCATACGTTGATCTAAAGCCGCTAGGCAAAAAATTTTTTAACAGTCTGATCAGAATGTTAAACTGAAAACCTCATGTTCAGTATATAAATTTTTGCCTAGCGGCTTTAGATCAACGCATGATATTGGGATGTGCGGTTCATGCTCTCTTTTTTTTTTTTTTTTCTTTTTACACAAAGACTGCAATTTAAGCCCATATTGATTGTATAACTGTGTCTTCAATATGTTTTTGTAAACGGCTAAAATTCCACAACTTATGTCACTGTCAAAATGTGCATGGACCTAACTGTATATATCAGACGTGGGCAAATGGCGGCCTGCAGGCCACATCCGGACCTTTGGTTGTTTCTATCCGGCCCTCAGACAGAAACATCGAAAGGGCAGGAACTCAAATGTGAGCTCACAGCTTGGTGTTAGCGCCGCTGTCTTACTATTGGTGAAGCGACTTCTGCCGGAGGAAGCAAGGAGCTGATGAGATCACTTTCAGCAGAGCAGCTCTGGCTTCAGTTGTAGTGTCACTGAGAATTAAGTACTGCCTTGTCCAGCAGCTTCTGCTCATACCTGCTGCTTAGTCACCTCCTGGAGATGTTTGAGATTAGAACTAGGAGACATTGTGCCTGGTGTGTGCTTTGTAAATGAAGAACACAGAGCTGGGTCCTGTTTACTAGTGATGAATGACTATACTCGTTGCTGGGATTTTCCTGAGCATGTTCAGGTGATCTCCAAGTATTTTTTAGTGCCCGGAGATTTAGTTTTCGTTACCTGAGCTGCATGATTTGCGACTGCTAGACAGACTGAATACATGTGGGGGTTGCCTGTTTGTTAGGGAATCCCCACATGTATTCAGGCTGTCTCCAAGTCGCAAATCATGCAGCTGAGACGATGAAAACGAAATCTCCCAGCATGCCAAAGTACTCGGAGATCACCCGAACGTGCTCGGGGAGACCCAGCAACAATGCTACTCGCTCATCACTACTTTTAACCCTTCAACTGCTGGATCACAGCTTGAAATGAAACTGGAGGGAGAGCAGCTAATTATTAGCTGCTGCTTCCATCCCTCCCTCCCCGGCAACTTCTGGCAGCTCAGGGATCAGGCTGATGGGAGATAAAACACTTGGGCCAAATATACAGTGTCCAATAGTGAATTGCACCCTCAGCCTCACATTCTGTGTGCACCCCCCTCCCCACTATCCTCCAGTAGGGAAATATGCTTCCCAAATTTCTCTTCTACTCTTTGTAGGACTCATGTACTATGGTGGCTGGTCTGTGAGTGAGCGTGTGTGTGTGTGTGTGTGTGTGTGTGTGTGTGACCCATGTATCCTAGTGGCTGGTGTGTGTGAGTGTGTGACCCATGTACTCTGGTGGCTGGTGTGTGTGTGTGAGACACCCATGTATTCTGGTGGTTGTGTGTATGTGTGTGTGTGAGAGACCCATGTATTCTGGTGGTTGTGTGTGTGTGTGTGACCCATGTACTCTGGTGGCTGGTGTGTGTGTGTGAGACCCATGTATTCTGGTTTGTGTACTCTGGTGGCTGGTCTGTGTGTGTGTGTGTGTCTGTGAGTGAGCGCGTGTGTGTGTGTGTGTGTGAGACCCATGTACTCTTGTGGCTGGTCTGTGTGTGTGTGTGTGTGTGTGTGTGTGTGTGTGAGGCTGCCGTCACACTAGCAGTATTTGGTCAGTATTTTACATCAGTATTTGTAAGCCAAAACCAGGAGTGGAACAATTAGAGGAAAAGTATAATAGAAACATTTGCACCACTTCTGCATTTATCACCCACTCCTGGTTTTGGCTTACAAATACTGATGTAAAACACTGACCAAATACGGCTAGTGTGACGGCAGCCTGAGACCCATGTACTCTTGTGGCTGGTCTGTGTGTGTGTGTGTGTGTGTCAGTGAGTGAGTGAGTGAGTGAGTGTGTGTTTGTGTGTGTGTGTGTGTGTGTGTGTGTGTGTGTGAGACCCATGTACTCTAGTGGCGGCTCTGTGTGTATGAGACCCATGTACTCTTGTGTTTGTGTGTGTGAGAGAGAGACCCATGTACTCTAGTGGCTGGTCTGTGTGTGTGTGTGTGTGTGTGTGTGTGTGTGTGTGTGTGTGTGTGTGTGAGACCCATGTACTCTTGTGTGTGTGTGTGTGTGTGTGTGAGACCCATGTACTCTTGTGTGTGTGTGTGT
Organism: Ranitomeya variabilis; assembly: GCF_051348905.1. NCBI lineage: Eukaryota > Metazoa > Chordata > Amphibia > Anura > Dendrobatidae > Ranitomeya > Ranitomeya variabilis. Next base: position 100,467,320 of record NC_135237.1, read on the forward strand.
GTGTGTGTGTGTGTGTGTGTGTGTGTGTGTGTGTGTGTGTGAGAGACCCATGTACTCTGGTGGCTTCGTCTGTGTGTGTCTGTCTGGGTCGTCTCCATTCCATGGACTGAAAAGAAGACTTCTAACCGCTTGTCTGTCACCTCCTCCCCACATATGGAATTGTGGTGAGCAGTTTTTCTGATACCCTCAATTTTTTTTTCTTAAAGGGGTTTTCCATATTCAGAAAACTCACTGTTCCCTGAATGTAATAAAAAAAAAAATAATTACTGAACAGAATCACTAATGAATCAAGGACTGATCTACTCATACATGGAAAACCGTCCGTCTGAATGAGCTCTTCCTCGCCCTTCCCAGGTTCAGCCGCTGATTCCGGTGCCTGTTATTGTCTGCACAACTGACGCCATGTCTACTGGATCCAATAGCTGAGCTCAGCGGCTTCACGTGGACTGACGCCATGAGTCGCCCATAGCCAAAGAGCTGACTGGCTGCAGCGCTGTAGATGTGACGTGACCACTGCAGACAATAGCAGGCACCAGGAACTGTCACGGAGACTCAGCGCTGGTCCCGGGAGGGGGAGGAAAAAAATATTTTTTTTTTATAATTGCAGGTAATGAGAAGTGTTTTCTGAAATTGGAGAGCCCCTTAAATTAACTGCTAATACATGTTACTATGGGTCTTAGCAGCAAAATAAAAACCTATAACTTCCTGCTATTTATAAACTGATAACATCCGTGTTGAGCTATGTTCCTATGCATACGTGGGATTTTTTAATACAAATTAAAAGCTGCGTTTTCCGGTACGAGCCAAAGCTGCGAGGGTTCAGAAATCTCATGCACACCCTTGGGGTTTCATTTCCTGGCTGAATTAGAGAACGGCAGCAGTTTTTTTTGTCTGCAGCGTGTCAGTTCTTATTTTTTCAGTGTTTTTTCCCCCCTAGAAAGTTATGAGAAAGTGCAAAAATGCTGTAAAATACGCAATAACTGTTTTTGCAGTATTTTTTGGAAATTAAAACCAACTTTGATGAATAGACAAAGCACATGTGTAATCCACACCCAATAAAATGCTGGAAACCTGGTGTTTTGAACTGTCGTTTTACTGCCAAGAGAGCAGGTTTTGGCTTCAGAAACAAAACGCAGCAAAAAATGCTGCATGTGAACATAGCCTTAAGGAGAATTATGATTAGCCAGTTAGTTCGGCCCTCAACAACAGTCCCAGTTTCTTATGTGGCCCCTTTGAAAAATTAATTGCCCACCCCTGGTATATATTGTTCTTTACTAGGGCTTTCTGTTGTCTCCATCCCAATTGGGTACCTTTTGTAACCTGGACAGCTTGTATATGTTATTTAATGAGTAACTATATATTTCCTCCACCCAAAGAAAATAAGTATCTTTGTACAATGTTATCCAGTAGATAAATAATGAATAGATTGAGTTCTAAAAGAAATCAACCACTAAGGACTTTGGATGGTAAACTGTCGTCTTTCCACAAGGGGGAGCTCTTGACTAACTGTTTGCTATAATCTAGTTCTTGGTGACTCATGGGCAGTGAGTGGAGTCTGCTGCACTCTCTGTATGAGCGGTCATTGTTATTATGGGGTATCCTTTACAATTATCCTAAAAAAATGAGAATATATCTTTCTAAATGTGTATTTATGCACTTCTGGAAAGAGAGACTCTATGCTTTGTGGGGTTGTTTCTAGGTCATTTCAGGAACAATTGAATCCCAGAGTCGACCAGAGTATGCAATAATATAATAAGCGTCTGTAGATTTAATTAAGAAAAACAATGACTTCATGTAGAAGTATTTATAGAGCTTTACTTGCCATGTATTGTATGGTTACCTTCTGTTCCTGGCTAAAAGAAAAAAAAATCATTTGTTCTTGTTAAAAAAACAAGTTTGGGAATTTTTTATATTTTTGTCAAGTATAAATATCTAGGAGTCATGCTGTATGAGAAAGCTTTAACTTTTTTACATCAGCGAATTTAACTTGTTAATCCATGTACGAGCCATATGGTTTTCATTTCTAAAATAAAAAGAACACAAAAAATCCTGCGTAATTTTAGTGAAATGAAATTAAAGGGAATCTGTCACCTTTCAGGGCTGATATAGAGCATTCTATAATGCTGTATATCGGCCCCCAACCCGACCTGCAAGAGAAGAAAAATAACTTTTATTATACTCACCTGTGGTCCGGTCCGGTCCGATGGGCGCCGCTGGTCTTAGTCCAATATATACAAAAAACAGCTGCACTCAAGTCTTGATTTCAAATGTAGAGCGTTTTTTTGTTTTTATTCAAGTGCACAGGCACCACCAAATAATGTTAAAGAAAAAGCAAGTGATTGCGGACAACAAGGTAACGTTTCGACCTGGCACGGTCTTTATCAAAACCTCACTGCTACCATTTGCCTGCACTCCGCCTGCACAAGCGCTGCTTGGTCCGATCGCCTTAAGCATATTGCGCAAGCTCCGGCCCCCTTACACTAAACGCGCAGCTCCAATACCAATCCCCAAACCTGGCATCTACTGCACAGGCGCTGACGTGCACGCCGCTCTGCGGGGCAGACCTCGCTCTCATTACACAGGGGTGCACGCCAACAGGCACCGGATATGACCGCGTCTGCGGTGTATTTAAAGCGCCAACAGCGTCCACACTAGCTACTGCACCACCAATGAGACGGACATCTTACTCCTCAATTCTACCTTGAGCTGGTAAAAACTGCGCTTTCATGGTGTTTCAATACCCTTTGCCCCTCTTTGTTTTCAGTTTACCATATACTTAACCATGTCCTCTCTGCTTTTCTCTAGTCCTTGGGGACTCTCTTCCTATTTCCTTTCTCCCTAAACCACTCCTCTTACTTAAGGTCAGTATACTGTCTAGAACAGTGTTATCTGCATTTATGTGTCTACTTCTAGCCCAGAATTATGTCCCGGTACAGCAACGTTCTTTTTAGTAGTCCTCACACGAAACCTGGTCTCAGGGGACTTCCACTTGGTTCTCTATATGCCACAATTCATTGCCCTGGGACATAGATGGGTCCGTATTCAATATATTGCAAGCTGTGTATATGTATGCATATATATATATATATATATATATATATATATATAATATGTGTGTGTGTGTATATATATAATTTTTTTTTTTTTTGTAGTTCTATATATGTCTTGTAGTTTTATTTAGGAAGTTTGTTTTTTATTTCTATGAATTGCATGTTTTTTCTTTTACGCATGCATATTTGTACAGCACACTTATATGTTGTATTTATTCTTGCAGTGAGGTTTTGAGAAAGACCGTGCCAGGCCGAAACGTTACCTTGTTGTCCGCAATCACTTGCTTTTTCTTCAAAATTATTTGGGGGTGCCTGTGCACTTGAATAAAAACAAAAAAACTCTCTACATTTGAAATCAAGACTTGAGTGCGGCTGCTTTTTGTATATTTGACGTTGAATGTCCAGCCAGCACCTTCCTCATTGAACTCTGCAGTGTGCCCATTATATTTTCTTCTGCTGGTCTTAGTCCGGCGCCTCCCTTCTTGCGATGCCGCCCTCCTTCCTGCTTCGTGTGGATGACGAGTCTCTTCGGCACAGCGTTCCTGCGCAGGCGTACATCTCTGTCCTGTGGAGGGCAGAGTAAAGTACTGCAGTGCGCAGGTACCGGGAAAGGTCAGAGAGGCCCGGCGCATGCGCACTGCAGTACTTTGCTCTGCTCCCGACATGGCAGAGATGTACGCCTGCGCAGGAACACTGTGCCGAAGTAACTGTGTGGATGGATCCACATGAAGCAAGCAGGAGGACGGGGATCGTAAGAAGATGGGAGGGGCCGGACCAAGACCAGCGACACCCATCGGACCGGACCGCCCCCAGGTGAGTGTAATAAAACTTATTTTTCTTCTCTTGCAGGTCTGGTTGGGGGCAGATATACAGCATTATAGAATGCTCTATATCAGCCCTGAAAGGTGATGGCCGTATCTCTTATAGGCCAAATCTGGTGACAGTTTCCCTTTAATGTCTCTTGTAAATGTAACATCTCTGGACTCGTTGGATGAATCTTTACGATAAGGGTTAGATGGGGCGGCTGGTCACGTGGCCGAGACACCCCCCGCATACCGTGGCCACTGGGCCTATGATTTTGTTTCAAAATTGCACAACTGTCGTGGGTGAAATTTCAGTCACATGTCTGACCGCACCCTATAGTCTTCTGGGAGTCCTGAGCTCACAGAGTACATGACTGTATTCATTACATGGTTTGATTACAGGGTCTGTGCAAGTGAAAGGCCTAATTATCTGCATGTAGATTTGATAGCAGTGATGTGCACCCTGGGGCTCTGAAGCTGGGAGTTGTGGTTCTACAACAGTTGGAGCTATACGGAGCAAAGGCATCTGCTAAAGAATAAGAAAATTACTGTAGATTTCCAGTAACTTCCCTATAGGAATTGGGCACAAAATACACAGTTGAGGCTGGCAGGGCATCCTGAGAGAAGTGGTCCTAGATATAGTGGCCAAAGACAGGTAAACAATGGAGAATTCTTTGCGACTGCCCTAGGATAAGTATTGTTGCTGTTATATGTTGAACATGGGTATAAAATACCTCTTTACTGCACATACAATCTTTTAGGCAGATAATAATAATAATAATAATCTTTATTTTTATATAGCGCTAACATATTCCGTAGCGCTTTACAGTTTGCACACATTATCATCACTGTCCCCAATGGGGCTCACAATCTAAATTCCCTATTTTGGAATGTGGGAGGAAACCGGAGTACCCGAAGGAAACCCATGCAAACACGGAGAGAACATACAAACTCTTTGCAGATGTTGTCCAGGGTGGGATTTGAACCCAGGACTCCAGCGCTGCAAGGCTGCAGTGCTAACCACTGCGCCACCATGCCGCCCCAGATAGACACCCTTCTGAATCCTCCTCCTACAGCACCCTTTCAGTATCGGTCTAATTTATGTCCAATATCCTCCTGTGTTGCTATGTCCAGTAATTCCTCAGCGATCCTTCCCTATCGGACAGTCATTGCAGGACATAGCGCAGCACAGCTTTACAGGATTCAAGGATTAAAGTTATTCATTTTCTAAGTGTTTTAAAAATCTATAAACATTTGGCATGGTACGTAAGTGTCTAACCAACTTTGGGTTTCGCCTGACCCTAAATTTAGTGTAAGCATTCATTTACAATCAGTATATACAAGATCTCCTATAATACAATTTTTTTTTCTAAACACCCATCATACCCAAATCTAAAAATAAGGCAATTCATGTACTGCGTGTCTAATCCATACCTCCATTACAAATTACTCCTTGTGCTCCATCTGTGCCTCAAGACATGAAGCTGCAGAAACTCGAACATAGTATTCGAGCATGCTTAAGATGCTTGGTTAGCACCTGAGCATGCTCTGACGACACGTTATCCGAGGACGTTCGCTCATCACTACTAGTTGTTCCTTGTTAGGCCATAAATGGCATGATCCTATGTGTGTCAGGAATGAGACACTTTTTAGCCCTGTTTTCATGAATGATGGTGTCAAACCGGGACCCAGCCTTTTTCTGCTATGTTTCGGATATACAGTATGATATACTTGTGTCTTCATCTGGAATGTTTGGAATTTCAGGGAGTTCTTTTTTCCTGCTATTCCGTTTAACACTGAGTAAAACAGTGTAAATCATACTTGAAGGATCAGGTTTCCTTGAGATCGGCCTACAATGTTGGTTGCTCCACACTCCTGCCCGGTTTCTGAATATATGTAAATGCTGACTAAATGGCCATTTGTAGTTGGGTTTATTTGTGGGTTTGCAGCGGTTGTTCACACAAAATCATTTTGTATAGGGGAATCAATAAGCAAATTTGCAGTACATACGATGACCAGAACATGACAGGTCCCCAAAAGCAAATGATGCTGCCACTGTCCTTTACTGTGGAGAGTGAGTGAAGGTTCACAATGAGACCCTTATTTTTAGGTGACCATTTACTGATTATTGGGATCCGACTGCAGGGATCCGCACTAATTGTCAGAATGGGGAATTTTTATCCTCAACTCGACACCTTTATTATCCCCTTTGGGCAATGTTCACACCTGGTAATTTTGCTGCTTTTTTCTCTGACGCCCATGACGGCACCACGGAGAGAAAGGATCTGCCCACCAAGGACAGGAAACCTACAGATAAAAAGGCGGTACCTCTCTCCTGCATCAGAATAAGACTCGTCGTGGGAATTCCGGGGCCAATCAGCTCGATTCAGGCAGCGGGGGCCCCCCTGCCTCGGCTGGTGTGGTGACCCGAAGCGCCACAGCTGGGGCTAGTGGGCCTCTAGGGTGCGCGGAGAGAGGTGGCTGAATCACGGCCACCTCTCTAGGTAAGACTCACCAGCAGCAGCGGTATCCAAGGGGGGGTCCATCTGTGGATAGGAGCTAACATCTTGCTCCTCCTGCGTAAGTCTGCGGGCTGTAGTTCCCGGGGGTTCCGGGAATCCAGCAAAAACATGCGGTGATGCGCGGCACCATCTTGATCCCGTCTGCGCACGCACGAGATTCCTCGAGATTTAAGCAGCGTGGGGACTCTGCGCACGCGCGGCTGGCTGCGGTACCGCGCACGCGCGCCGGGGTTCTTGCTTCAGCGCACGCGTGGGCTATAGGAGACTGCGCAGGTGCGAGATTTCTGTTGCGCCGCAGCTGCGCATGCGCGGGAAGAAGAAGAGAAAAAAAAATGGCGCCATCCACCGCTATTTAATGAAGGCACACCTGGGGGGCAGAGGCTTCCAATGGAGACCGGCCAGCGCTCACCAGCCATGAGCGACGCAGGACAGGCTTCTCCCCTGTCCAGGGCATCTCCACCGCCGCCGCCACAGCAGCAGAAGCGACGACCCCAGAAGGGACACCAGGACAATACCGGCAAAGGGCGTTCTGGATCGCTGCACAGCAAGGAGTCCAGTATAATGTCCGGCTCTAGGGAAAACCGATAACAGACATGGATCTTCCCCAACCGGTATTTATGGGTCCATAAGGTGGTAAGTGATCTACGTGAAAGTTAGTGATAGTGAGGGCCTATCTTTGTGTTTCCTTACTATAGGGGAAGAAAAGCACAGGCAAATCTAAACATAGGATATGTGCCCTGTGTAGAGAGGATCTTCCATCTTCGTGGGAAAAGAGACTTTGCAGTGTTTGTATCCAACAGACAGTGTCAGAGGGCCTCCCCGGGTACGCAGCGGACCTTAAAAACCTGATCAAAGTCCAGGTAGAAGAGACCTTTAAATCTCTTAAAGGGGGGGAAAAGCGGAGGAAGACCAAGCACAGATCTCCGTCTCCTGAATCGGGTGATTCAGGGGAAGATATGGATTCAGACACCTCTACTTCTTCCTCCTCCTCGTCTTCATCATCATCCTCGTCTTCCTCGGGAGGTCGTAGTTGCTTTCCTTTAGAAGAAACGGACAGTCTGGTTAAGGCTGTCAGGAGCACTATGGGGTTGACAGACCGTCACCCCAAAAGATCAGTTCAGGACATAATGTTCGGGGGGCTCGACCAAAAAAAGAGAAGGGCCTTTCCCCTTAATGAAAAAATCCAGGCTTTAATTAAGAAAGAGTGGAAAAAACCTATAAGAAAGACACTACTTACGCCAAAAAGGAAATATCCATTCGATGACCAATCTTGCTCCTTCTGGGATAAGGCGCCTAAGTTAGATGTTGCCATCGCTAAGGCATCCAAAAAATATGCCCTTCCATTTGAGGACATGGGGGTCTTAAAAGACCCAATGGACAAGAAGGCAGATGCCTTCCTCAAAGGGTCATGGGAGGCAGCTGGTGGAGGCCTTAAACCAGCAGTCGCGGCCGCATGTACATCCCGCTCCCTAATGATATGGTTAGACCAATTAGAAAGCCAGCTCAAAAATAAATCATCTCGCGACTCAATCTTAAATACTTTACCAGTTATGCGTGGAGCTGCTGCCTTCTTAGCAGGTGCTTCAGCCGATTCAATCAAATTATCCGCTAGGGCGGCGTTTTTTTCCAATGCCGCTAGACGAGCCCTTTGGCTTAAATGTTGGCCGGGAGATCTCCAGACTAAGTCTAAATTGTGTACCATCCCCTGTGAAGGAGAATTCCTATTCGGGCCCACTCTAGATAATATCTTAGAGAAAGCGGGTGATAAAAAGAAATCATTTCCCTCCCTTGGTTTCCCTTCGTACAGGAGGCCCTTTCGGAGCAAGAGGTTCATTCGAAGGAAACCGGGGAAAAATCAAGATAAGTGGGAAGACAAGCGAAACAAAAGCAAGGGTTTCATATTCAATAGAAACCCTAACGACAACAAAAAACCTGCCCAATGAATGCGTGCCCCAGGTGGGGGGAAGGTTGTCACTCTTCCTCTCAGCCTGGGAGAAAATTACCAGCAGTCCTTGGGTGTTGAATATAATAAAATCAGGACTGAAGCTGAAATTCCAAAAAACCCCCTCGCCCCTTCCTTATGACGACATCGCTGTCTTCGGAGGAAGAACAGCTAGCATTGGAAAAAGAAGTCATGGGACTAGTAAGCAAAGGGGTTCTCGTGGAAGTTCCCCTACAAGAAAAAGGGCAAGGATATTACTCTCCTCTGTTCCTGAGGAAGAAACCGGACGGTTCTTTCAGGACGATTATAAATCTGAGGAGTCTAAACACATTCCTGGAAATTCAGTAATTCAAAATGGAAACAATAAAAACCTCGATAAAAATGTTGTTTCCACTGTGTTTCATGGTAGTCCTGGATCTGAAGGACGCCTACTATCACATCCCTATCCACAAAGATCACCAAAAATTCCTCAGAATAGCAGTCTACATCAGGGGGGTGATATACCATTTTCAATTCTTAGCCCTCCCCTTCGGGCTGGCTATAGCCCCACGGGTCTTCACAAAATTAGTTGCAGAGGTAATGGCTCACCTGAGGGAGCAAGATACCCTGATAGTGCCATACCTTGACGACTTTTTGATAATCGGTTCCTCTCCACAACACTGCGAGGAACAGCTGAAGACAATCAGACATTCACTGGAAAAACTGGGCTGGTTAGTGAACTTAAAAAAAATCCAGGTTGTTACTGTGCCAAATCCAGGAGTACCTGGGCCTTACTCTGGACTCTATAAAACAAGAATGCCATCTTCCAGAGGAAAAAATTCAAAACATCATAAGACTAGTATCCAGAAGGCGAGACACCCCCTCCATAACCTTCCGCCAAGCAATGTCCCTCTTGGGATCCATGACGGCCTGCATCCCTGCAGTCCAATGGGCTCAGTTACACTCAAGAGAGCTTCAATGGCAAATCTTGTCAGAAGAAGTCTCTCTAAAAGGGAATTTAGAAAGTCGGCTCAATTTATCTCCAAACACAATTCAGTCACTAAGTTGGTGGACATCGCAAGACAATCTTTATCAAGGAATCCCGTGGGTAACTCCAGTCTCACAGATAGTAACAACAGATGCGAGTCCCAGCAGGTGGGGGGCACACCTGAACGACCTGTTAGCTCAGGGGGCTTGGCCACCATATCTGAAAAAAGTGTCCTCCAATATGAAGGAACTACTGGCAGTCAAGTTTGCACTATTAGAGTTCCTGGGTCCCCTTCGGTCTCACCATGTCAGAATTATGTCGGACAACAAAGTGGTGATAGCGTATCTAAATCACCAGGGGGGTACCCGTTCTCGGAGTCTGATGGAGATAACCAAATCAATCTTCCACATAGCCGAAACCAACCTTCAATCCCTATCGGGCCTTCATATAAAGGGGGTGGACAACTACAGGGTAGATCACCTAAGTCGTTCTCGCTTGAAACAGGGGGAATGGGAGCTAAATCAATCAGTGTTCACTCAGATCTCAGTAAAATGGGGCACACCAAACATAGACCTTTTCGCAAATCATTTAAACAAAAAAGTGGACACCTTTTGCTCAATAACGCCGTTGGGGAGCCCTGTTTCTCTCGATGCGTTCCTGATTTCCTGGAACCATCATCTAGCATATGCCTTTCCCCCTATTGCTCTGATTCCGGCAGTGCTGAGGAAGATTCGGGAGGACGGGGCTCACATAATCTTAATAGCCCCGTTCTGGCCGAAGAGGCCTTGGTTTTCCTGGATGATGAGGATGTCCATCTCCGATCCATGGGTACTACCGGATCTCCCAGACCTCCTCTCCCAGGGCCCAGTTCATCATCCACAGGTGGCAAGTTTGCACTTGACAGCCTGGCATTTGAAAGGGAGTTACTAGAAAACAGGGGGTTTTCTCCGGGGTTGGTATCTACACTGCTACAAAGTAGAAAACCCATTACAACCAAACAATATGGGAAAGTTTGGAAAAAATTCCTTTCATCTTCAGGTGCCAAAATAGGGGAGGGCGTCCCTCTTAAAGCCATACTTGAGTTTCTGCAGAATGGGTTAGAGATGGGTCTGGCCACAAGCACCTTGAAAGTCCATGTAGCGGCTTTAGGAGCTTTATTCAACTATGATTTGGCAGGGAATCGATGGATTTCTAGATTCATCAAAGCAGCCGGTAGATCACTCTACCTGTGAAAATTACCCCTCAGTGGGATTTAAATTTAGTCCTTAGAGCATTATCTAAACCTCACTTTGAACCCTTAGCGGATGCTCCAATTAAAATTTTATCCCTTAAAACTTCCTTGCTCGTTGCTCTCACTTCTGCACGTAGGGTCAGTGACATCCAGGCCCTATCCGCTAACCCCCCTTTCACGCAATTCCTCGATGATAGGGTCTTCCTAAAAACTGACCCGGCATATCTCCCAAAAGTGGCATCCCGTTTCCATAGGACGCAAGAAATATCTCTTCCCTCCTTCTGTCCTAATCCCAAAAACAAAGAGGAAGAGTCATTACATACATTGGATGTGAGGATATGCCTGATGCATTACATAGAAGCCACTAGGGAGAGTAGGGAGGATGCCTCTCTCTTTGTATGTTTTCAGGGTCCCCGGAAGGGGAAGAAAGCATCTAAGGGCACCCTGGCAAGATGGATCACAGAGGCCATTAGCCTGTCATACTCATCGAGTGGCGTACCCGTCCCGGGAAATATCAAGGCGCACTCAACGAGAGCAGTAGCAACCTCTTGGGCGGAGAAGGCCGGAGCTTCGATTGAGCAGATATGTAAAGCTGCTACCTGGTCTTCACCGTCCACTTTCTATAGGCACTATAGATTGGACCTTATCTCCTCTTCGGACCTTACCTTTGGAAAAAGGGTTCTGGAAGCAGTGGTCCCTCCCTAATGTACAAATCTCTGCAATTCTCTCCGTGGTGCCGTCATGGGCGTCAGAAGAAAATATAGTTCTTACCGATAACGGTATTTCTCTGAGCCCATGACGGCACCCGTACATTCCCTCCCTTCACTTTTTGGTGTGCACAGTAATATAGTGCCTTATGCTAATAGTATAAATAGTCACGCGGTATCTCAATTAAGTAATGTTAAAAATAAGTCTCTATTCATAGTCTCCCATCGTTCTCTAGTAAACAACTGATGCAGGAGAGTGGTACCGCCTTTTTATCTGTAGGTTTCCTGTCCTTGGTGGGCGGATCCCCTCTCTCCGTGGTGCCGTCATGGGCTCAGAGAAATACCGTTATCGGTAAGAACTATATTTTTCTGCAGAAAATATTTGTTTTGTACAATACAAGCAAAAGCTAGGAGATTCCAGAAATCTCATACACAAGCTTGTTTTTTTTAGCTTGACACTGCAGCATTTTTTAAATCTGTAGCATGTCAATTGTTTCAGCCGTTTTGCTGTGTTTTATCACCCACAGAAAGCAATGACAAAGTTCAAAAACGCTAAATAAAAACCCCAGCAGTAAACAGGTTTTGCAGCATGTTCTGCTTCGATTTTTGCTGCATTTTTTTGTGAATAAAACGAACTTTAATAAACCTGTACTGTGGACACATATAATCCATACCAAAAAAACAGTGAAAAAAGTGGCAAAAAACTCAGCAAATAGCTGCATTTTATACACAGCTTTTTTACTGCTAAGACGTAAAGTTTTTGCTCCAGATGTTTACATAGCCTTAGAAATTGGGTTAGCAGGTCAGATGCCCGACTGCCAATCTATTCTCTATGGGGCTATCGGAAAAAGTTGAGTGCAGAGCTCGGCAGCCCCATAGGTAATGAGTGGAGCCGCATTCGGGCACATACTCATCCACTCCATTTTAATGGGGATAAAAGTTTCCTGTTTTTTCCACTCTGTACAGGTCCCAAAGGTCAGACCCCCTACCAATCAAGAAGTTATCACTAGAGTTGAGCAAATTTGTTTGGGTTCCCTCTTATTTGGCAAGTTATAGCGCTTACTGAATAAATTGCAGAGGGAACCCGGCTTCCTGGAACATGCCGGCTGATCAGCTGTTCGGCTCCGCAGCTGCATGTGTCGTGGCTGTGTCATAGTCACAGCACATGCATGGAGAACCCAACACACAGGCTCTCCATGCATGTGCTGTGACTATGACACAGCCCCGACACCTGAAGCTGCAGCACCGATCAGCCGGCATGTTCCAGGAAGCCGGGTTTCCTCTGCAGCTTATTCGGTAAGCGCTATAACTTGTCAAATAAGAGGGAGCCCGAACAAATTCGCTCAACTTTAGTTATCACCTCTGGATAGATGATAGAACTTGTTTTCACTGGACCACCCCTTTGATTTAGCATCTCTAGACATTCTGTGTTGTAAAACCCTGTTTAATTAAAACCAGGTAACCCCCATGAGAGTTACGAGTATTATTATCTATGGGAACACAATTGGATAACATTAAAATTTTACCTTAAATATGTCACTGCTCATCACTGCAGCCGCTTTCTCACGCTACTGTCAGTGTGTTCCATCCGCCGTGCTGAGCGGTCACATTACCAATGTCACTGCTCAGCACAGCATCCCGATATAGCAGAGTTGGGGATCATTGTGGGATGGCAGACTTTTTAATTATGTTTTATTTTCAATAGCTTTATCAACTTTTTATCATTGTCTTTAACATAAACATAAATGAAAGTCAAAATGTTAACCGCCATCATGGGAACCTCATAATGAATGAGAGGGGAGGGAGAGACCGAAGAGAAAAGGAAAATAAAGGGGGAGTGGTATAAAATATATTGGTGAATATCATTGGCCTACATCCAGTACATCTTATTTTAGAAATGGAAATGAAAAAGTAGAATCATACACTAGATATACATTCAGTAGCGACTAGTGATGAGCGAGTATACTCGTTGCTCGGGTTTTCCTGAGCACGCTCGGGTGGTCTCCGAGTATTTGTTAGTGCTCGGAGATTTAGTTTTTTTTGCCTCAGCTGCATGATTTACAGCTGATAGACAGGCTGAATACATGTGGGGATTCTCTAGCAACCAGGCAACCCCGACATGTACTCAGGCTGGCTAGCAGCCGTAAATCATGCAACTGCTTCAGCAAAAACTAAATTTCTGAGCAGTTACAAATACTCGGAGACCACCTGAGCGTGCTTGGGAAAACCCGAGCAACGAGTACACTCGCTCATCACTAGTATTGACCAAAAGTTTAGCTGCTTTTTTTTTTTTTCCCAAAAGTGTGATTACTTCTGTCTGGTTGTTGTGATGCCATTTTCCTGGTGATGTTAGTAAACCGGACGCAAATGGTTGTCAGCTATAAGACTGAAAATTGTGTTTAATATTGTTTTTTTCCCTTTATATGTTAGTTTTCAACATTTACTGGGCCAAGTGTTTTGCAAATTTTGGCATGGGTAGTCAAATTTTGCCTAAAATTAGTTTTGTGTGTTTATTTTGTGTGTGTTTTTTGGTTAAAATATGGCAAAGCCAAAGCCAAATGTATCACCAGATATCAGGAAGCTTATTATTCTGAGAATGAAGTCAGGAAAAAGCCAAAAAGAGGTAGATATGGAATTCAACTGCTCTGAGTCAAGTGTCACATATAATAAAGCAAGAAAAAGGTTTCGGAACAGCTGACAAACCTAGAAGTGGATGACCATGAAAAACGTCCTCCAAAGTTGATCACATTATTAAGAAAAAGTCTATATCTGATGTCCATAAAAGTGCTGTACAGATTTCTCACGAAATGAAAGAATACGGTGAAAGTGAGTCAAAGTGAGTCACCAAACAGTGGTGCGACAGCTAAGAGCAGTAGGGTTGAACGTACAAGTTCCAGTCAAGAAGCTTTCATCTCTGCAAAGAACCGTAAGGTCCGACTTGAGTTTGCCAAAGAACACGGCCAATGGAAAAAGACAGATAGGTCTAAGGTGTTGTGGTCATATGAATCCAAGTTCAATCTGTTTGCGAGCACTATATATACCGCCCAGTTGGAAAACATAATGTAGGGTACTAAACACCTGCACTGGTGGTGGCAATGCCATGGTTTGGGGCTGCTTTTCTGCAGCCGCCATTGGCCTTATACATAGAATTGATGGAAATATAAATGCTACCATGTACAAGGATATACTGGAGAATATAATGCTGCCACATGGTAAAACCAATCACACATCCCCCGAAGAAGCAGGGCAGCGAAACACGCGCGTCGGGGCGGGAGATTCAAGGCTTTGACAGCGGTTTACACAGCGAGCACTGTGAAATCCAGGTAATGATTGACTTTCCCCTAATGTTCTACCTATTTGTGTTCTTTCATGCTATCATGGAATTGGGCTGCTGAATACATAGGCATTCATATACCCTGTGGGTGACTACATGTCCGTAGATATATTTAGCCAGATTATTTGCTATTGAGAGGATTTGAACCATGGATTATTATTAATTATGTGGTGTTGACACAGTCAGTGGTCGCCTATTTACGGCAGTAATTAGATATTAAATTTGATTGTTTTTTTTCTCTCTGTGAGAAACTACCACCTAGTGGCAAGTTTTAGTATATATCTCTTGAATTGGTAACTGCACCTTATAATATATACCATTAAATGACTTTATTGCACTAAGCACTTTATTTTTAAAAATATTGTTTCTATCTTGCTGCTAATTTGAAACACTATGTCTAAACTAATCTGCCATTTACATGTGTGCTGTGAACCCTTTTGCAACCTCCATCTTTCCAATTATCTCTTGTACATTTTAATTGTGTTTTGTATAATTTAATAAAAACCAATATAGTTTTAATATAAATTTTGCTGTCACTAATGCAGTTTAGTTACTAAGAAGTGTTGCCCCTCTTTATGGGTGTTATGATTATTTTAGGACTTTTTTTTTGTCTTGATGGTAAAACCAATGTAGGCAGGAGCTGGAAATTCCAGCATGACAATGATCTTAAGCACACATCCAATTTAGTAAAAAATTGGTTGGCAAAGAAAAAATGTTCGTCTGTTGCAATGGTCAAGCCAATCACCTGATTTAAACCTTATAGAGCACCTTTGGGATGAGGTTGGGTGACAATTGGGGCCCGTACCCATAGCAATAAAGATGAATTGTTTGCAGATTTGCAACTAGAATAGAGCAAGATGTCTTGAATACCCGAGTGGCTTCAATGCCTCGTTGGTGGTGTGCAGTAATTAAAGCAAGTAATTATGGTAAAAAATATTAACTTATGGCATTGTAAGCAATGAACTACTCTCTATGTTGTGATGAGCACGTATACTCGTTGCTCGGTTGGTCTCTGAGTATTTCGGCATGCTTGGAGATTTAGTTTATGATGATGCAGCTGCATGAGTTGCGGCTGCTAGACAGCCTGAATACATGCGGGGATTGCCTAATAGAATCCCCACATGTATTCAAGCTGTCTAGCAGCTGTAAATCACGCAGCTGCGTCGACATAAACTAAATCTCTGAGCATGCCAAAATATACATCCTAGCCAAGATAGGTGTGGAGTAGACCAGTTAGTGAGATCGTTCTTAAGATTTTGAATTAATGGGGTATAATTCCATTTAAAGTGTTGATTTATTGGTGATAAGATTTATACCTAGTCAGGCATAAAAGAGAGAGTGGCACTCACCGATCCATTATAAAATGTACACTCCCTGACAGAAGTTATGTCGCTTATCCATGTTATGTGAATAAAAGCTTATAACCTGACGTTAAATTCATCCATTGGTTGTATAAATGATTCTTTTGAAAGCTGAAACCCTCCGAAATGATCAATATTTCTGCATTGATGCCAGTTTATTTTCTTAACCTAAACCACATTTCGGAGGGTTTCAGCTTTCAAAAAGGTCAGTTCTAAGGACATGTGTCATTACTAGTGATGAGCGAGTGTACTCGTTGCTTGGGTTTTCCCAAGCATGCTCGGGTTGTCTCCGAGTATTTATGACTGCTCGGAGATTTAGTTTTTGTCGACGCAGCTGAATAATTTATGGCTGCTAGCCAGCCTGAGTACATGTGAGGGTTGCCTGGTTGCTAGGGAATCCCCACATGTAATCAGGCTGGCTATTAGCTGTAAATCATGCAGCTTTGTCAACAAAAACTAAATCTCTGAGCAGTCAAAAATACTCGAAGACCACCTAAGCGTGCTCTGGAAAACCCGAGCAACGAGTATACTTTCTCATCACTAGTCATTACATATCATACAAACACAATACTTAAAACAATAGCAAACATAATTATTCATAAAAACATGGATAAATCAATTGTTATTTATGCCTAGGGTCCCGGAAT
Source organism: Ranitomeya variabilis (assembly GCF_051348905.1). NCBI lineage: Eukaryota > Metazoa > Chordata > Amphibia > Anura > Dendrobatidae > Ranitomeya > Ranitomeya variabilis. Next base: position 100,483,884 of record NC_135237.1, read on the forward strand.
ATTAGCATTCATGATCCATTTAGCGTCATGTCTTAATAATAATTTATTATGGTCCCCATACGACATACAACATATTTTGTCTTACAAGTGAAAATTATTTACTCTATGCATGAAGACGAAATATGTAATTTGTTTTGTTCAATTGCAAAAGACACGCCGCTACGACTTTGAAACGTATTTTGAATAGAAAGCCTTTTCCTCCTAATTTCTGAAGAATTGATTTACTCCAGCAGCGCAGCCCACCTATGTGTTCATCCAACTGGATCCAGTACCTTGTAATATTAACTTACAGCATGTTTTAATATGGGGGATGAGAACTTCAATATACTTTTTATAATATATGCCTGCAAGACCACCTGGTCCTGGGGCTGTCCCTCTCCTAATGAACTTTATTACTGAGGTTATTTCTTCATCAGTTATATCCGACATGAGTTGTTAGGTTTTTGTATCATTAAGTTTATGTTGACTCAAGTGCTGGAAAAATTAGATTATTTTATTTTTTAAAGGTAATAAAAGAGTAAAAGAGGGTCAAATGGATGCGCTGTTTCTGGGGCTGCTGAGGGCTAGTGTTATTAGTCTCGGAAGGGGCCAATATCCAAGGCCCCTTCCCATCCTATTGATAACATCCTGCAGCTGATTGTTTAGCCTTTGCTGGTTCAGAAAAATAGGGGGGACCCCGCATCTCTTAATTTATTTAATTATTAGATAAATATAAGTACAGAAAAGTACACATGCAAAGCACAGATTATACATATCTCACTGACCTATTTCTATCTAACTTTGTACATCTACGACCTAAACATCTGTCATTTGTAGTCTTCATTCTCTTCCAGTACTTGTCACACAGATGGTACACTTGGACATGGACATATGTATGCCAAGGATGGTCAAGGACCTCACCAGTACTGGTTTTTCTAGTACCGGAAATATCCTGACACATGTAGGGGGCCTAAGGGACTAAAAAACTATAAAAAAAAACTAAAAGAAAAGTTAATTATAGTGCTTCTTCAAATACATCACTGAGTGAGATTGTAGTGAAGATTAATGTTTTAAGTCCTTTTTTTCTTTATACAGTGCCTTGCGAAAGTTTTCGGCTCCCTGGAACTTTTCAACCTTTTCCCACATGTCATGCTTCAAACATAAAGATACCAAATGTAAATTTTTGGTGAAGAATCAACAACAAGTGGAACACAATTGTGAAGTTGAACGAAATTTATTGGCTATTTTAAATTTTTGTGTAAATTCAAAAACTGAAAAGTGGGCCGTGCAATATTATTGGGCCCCTTTACTTTCAGTGCAGCAAACTCACTCCAGCAGTTCATTGTGGATCTCTGAATGATCCAATGTTTTCCTAAATGCCTAATGATGATAAATATAATCCACCCGTGTGTAATCAAGTCTCTGTATAAATGCACCTGCTCTGTGACAGTCTCAGGGTTCTGTTTGAAGCAGAGAGAGCATCATGAAGACCAAGGAACACAACAGGCAGGTCTGTGATACTGTTCTGGAGAAGTTTAATGCCGGATTTGGATACAAAATGATTTCTAAAACTATAAACATCCCAAGGAGCACTGTGCAAGCGATCATATTGAAATTGAAGGAGTATCATACCACTGCAAATCTACCAAGACCCAGCCGTCCCTCTAAACGTTCATCTCAAACAAGTGGAAGACTGATCAGAGATGCAGCCAAGAGGTCCATGATCACTCTGGATGAATTGCAGAGATCTACAGCTGAGGTGGGACAGTCTGTCCATAGGACAACAATCAGTCGTACACTGCACAAATCTGGCCTTTATGGAAGAGTGGCAAGAAGAAAGCCATTTCTCAAAGACATCATAAAAAGTGTTGTTTAAAGTTTGCAACAAGCCACCTGGGAGACACACCAAACATGTGGAAGAAGGTGCTCTGGTCAGATGAAAACAAAATCGAACTTTTTGGCAACAATGCCAAACGATATGTTTGGCGTAAAGGCAACACAGCTCATCACCCTGAACACACCATCCCCACTGTCAAACATGGTGGGGGCAGCATCATGGTTGGGGCCTGCTTTTCTTCAGCAGGGACAGGGAAGATGGTTAAAATTGATGGGAAGAAGATGGATGGAGCCAAATACAGGACCATTCTTGAAGAAAACCTGTTGGAGTCTGCAAAAGACCTGAGACTGGGACGGAGATTGTCTTCCAGCAAGACAATGATCCCAAACATAAAGCAAAATCTACAATGGAATGGTTCGCAAATAAATATATCCAGGTGTTAGAATGGCCAAGTCAAAGTCCAGACCACAATCCAATCGAGAATCTGTGGAAAGAGCTGAAAACTGCTGTTCACAAACGATCTCCATCAAACCTCACTGAGCTCGAGCTGTTTGCCAAGGAAGAATGGGCAAGAATTTCAGTCTCTCGATGTACAAAACTGATAGAGACATACCCCAAGCGACTTGCAGCTGTAATCGCAGCAAAAGTTGGCGCAACAAAGTATTAAGTTAAAGGGACCAAATAATATTGCACGCCCCACTTTTCAGTTTTTTATTTTCCACAAAAATTTAAAATAACCAATAAATTTCGTTCAACTTCACAATTGTGTTCCACTTGTTGTTGATTCTTCACCAAAAATTTACATTTGGTATCTTTATGTTTGAAGCATGATATGTGGGGAAAAGGTTGAAAAGTTCCAGGGAGCCGAAAACTTTTGCAAGGCACTGTACCTTAGTCTTTAAAGATTTATTTTTTTAGTTGAACCATTGCAACAGTAGGTTGACTTGGTGGCCTCTACCTGTGCAATAATTAAAGGATTCTCCTTGTTTGGGCTGCCTTGTCTGCTACATTAACAGAATCTGTGTTCTCAAGATACCCATACTGTTAAGAGCTGTGACGGAGCACAAAATCGCTGACTCCGTCACTTACCCCACCAGGCCACGGGTGTCATTAGAAATATTGGTTTTGTAGTAAATCTTCCTTTCCTCCATCCAGGGTAATATTAGTAATATATTCCCTTCTGGTTCATGGGGACGGGGACAGCATGGGCCTGTGTGATTTCAAATGCCACGGCTGAATTTCAGCCCCAGTCTGTACCTGATTATAGCTATTATATTACTGTTTAACCGCTGTGCTGCCTATTGTGCATATCCATGGTGCTTTCTCTGGGATATATTTGCATATATTGTATCCTGTTTTAGGGTTCTATTCATACACATTATAAGCACACTATATATCCTTGGCTATCATGGTTATTGCCGCAAATGCTAACGGTCATTGGGTGTATTTTGTTTCATTTTTTTTTTCTTGTCATGATTTTTTATCCTAAATAAAATGATTAGATTTTTTTTTATCACAGGTGTGCTTCTTGTTGTGTAATGCTTCTTTTCTTGATATGTGTCAGTTTGCTTACAGATTTAGCACGTGTTCCCAAATTAGCTGTGCATTTCCCTTTTTGTTTAAGTTTTTGTCTCACAGGTCTGGTGACATGACAGAAACACTCGCTCCTCTGATAAAACAAACAGGCAGAGAAATGTGTTTCCTCACAAAAACGATCAGCTGAGAGACTCCGCCATGTCATCATTATATTCAGTTATGCTTCCTTCCCTGGCCGGGAGATGTGTAAGCGTAGCTATGAACTGAAGCAGATCTACATAGTCTGACATGGTAAATAACACATGTACACAGCAGGGGCACATTTATAAGATTAGCTCAGCACGGGAACATTTTTATCAAACACAACCAATTGTGGAACTTATTCATATTTCAGGATCTATTAATTAAAATGTACTTTGTGGGACAACACATTTCAGTTAAAAGAATAATATATGTCAAGTGAACTTTCATTATAAGCCATTGTGCATTCTCAGTATATGGAAAAAAAAATAAACTTTTGCACTATTTTCTATATTAGTTTATAATGTATGTTATTTATCTGTTTTATTATTATTTTTAGGGTTGATTTCTTTATTCCTGGGGTTCCTAAAGTTGGAGGCTTTTCCATTTGTTCAAGTCCTGGGCTTCTGGAAAGAGAAGGGGTTCTGGAGCTTGCTGTGAAATACAACCTACATCCCCCTGCTCACTGGATTCATACACAGGTAAAGTGTAGCACAGTATACACGCAGCCTAATATAAGTATACCAGTAAATCATATGCAGAAAACGACTGTTCACTTCCTTCTCAATCCAGATGGGCTTGTAACCTCTGCCATTCTACCATTATAACCAGCACAAAAACTTTTGTGGCCCAAGAGTCCACTCTTCTCAAGAGAAAACAACTAATTGTGAGCGAACGTGCTTGGATAAGGTGTTATCGGAGCATGCTTAGGTGCTAACCAAGAGTTTTCGGCGTGCTTGAAAAATATGAGTCCCCTGTGTCTGCATGTTTCGCTGCTATTTGACAGCCGCAACACATGCAGGGATTGTGGTTGTTAGGCAATCCCTGCCTGTGTTGCGGCTATCTAACAGCCGCGAGACATGCAGGCACGTGGACTCGAACTTACAGGTGCTTCTCGCAAAATTAGAATATCATCAAAAAGGTAATTTATTTAAGTTCTTCAATGCAAAAAGTGAAACTCATAGAGTGTTTATTTCTGTTAATGTTGATGATTATGGCTTACAGCCAATGAAAACCCAAAAGTCATTATCTCAGTAAATTAGAGTTATTAACAAAAAACACCTGCAAAGGCTTCATAAGTGTGTAAAAAGGTCCCTTAGTCTGTTTCAGTAGGCTCCATAATCATGGGGAAGACTGCTGACTTGACAGATGTCCAGAAGGCAGTCATTGACACACTCCACAAGGAGGGTAAGCCACAAAAGGTCATTGCTAAAGAATCTGGCTGTTCACAGAGTGCTGTATCCAAGCATATTAATGGAGAGTTGAGTGGAAGGAAAAGTGTGGTAGAAAAAGGAGCACAAGCAACCAGGATAACTGAAGCCTTGAAAGAATTATTAAGGAAAGGCCATTCAAAAATTGGGGGGGGGAGATTCACAAGGAGTGGACTGCTGCTGGAGTCATTGCTTCAAGAGCCACCACACACAGTCGTATCCAGTACATGGGCTACAAGTGTCACATTCCTTATGTGACGCCACTCATGACCAATAGACAACGCCAGAAGCGTCTTACCTGGGCCAAGGAGAAAAAGAACGGGACTGTTGCTCACTGGTCCAAGGTGGTGTTTTCAGATGAGAGTACATTTTGAATTTCATTTGGAAATCATGGTCCCAGAGTATGGAGGAAGAGTGGAGAGGCTCACAATCCAAGCTGTCTGAGGTCTATCTATTCCACAATCAGTGATGGTTTGGGGAGCCATGTCATCTGCTGGTGTAGGTCCACTGTGTCTTATCAAGACCAAAGTCAGCGCAGCCATCTTCCAGGAAATTTTAGAGCACTTCATGCTTCCCTCTGCCAATGAGCTTTTTGGAGATGGAAATTTAATTCTTCAGCAGGTCTTGGCACCTGTCCACACTGCCAAAAGTACCAATACCTGGTTTAAAAACAACAGTATCACTGTGCTTGATTGGCCAGCAAACTCGCCTGACCTTAACCCCTTAGAGAATCTATGGGGTATTGTCGAGAGCAAGATGAGATGCCAGACCCAACAATGCAGACGAGCTGAAGGCTGCTATCAAAGCAACCTGGGCTTCCATAACACCTCAGCAGTGCCACAGGCTGATCGCCTCCATGCCACGCCGCATTGATGCATTAATTGATGCAAAAGGAGCCACAACCAAGTATTGCGTGCATTTACTGAATATGCATTTCAGTAGGCCAACTTTTCGGATTTTAACCCCTTAGAGACCCTGCCTTTTTCTCTTTTGCGTTTTCGTTTTTCGCTCCCCTCCTTCCCAGAGCCATAACTTTTTTACTTTTCTGTCAATATGGTAAAGTGAGGGCTTGTTTTTTGTGTGGCGAGTTGTACTTTTGAACGACATCATTCGTTTTACCATGTCGTGTACAAGAAAGTGAGAAAAATTCCAAGTGCGATCAAATTGCAAAAGAAAGTACAATCCCACGACTGTTTTTTGTTTGGCTTTTTTGCTACTTGAAACAGATCACTCTGTAATGACTCTATATAATATATGATTTTTGCTTTTTGTATTGAAGAACTGAAATAAAATAACTTTTATATAATCTATTTTGTGAGAAGCACAGGAAGCATTTTTTGTACCTGAGAGGCCTCTACATTATTTTGTACTGTCCTCTCCTTACACGTGATCGTGTCACTAGGGTTCAGCTATAAGCACAAGATCTGATTGCCTGCAAAAAAGAAAGGAAAAACAACATAGTCATGTTCTACTTCGATATATTTTGTGGATCAAAAAGTCAAAGGCCCCGTGAAGTAAAAAAGCAGACGAATGTCATCCATGTACTGTTCATATTTTACTCAGGAATGGTAAGGAGGTGTTTGGTTTTTTTTTCCTTTTTTTTTCATACATGAGAATACGGATGCAACAAGGATTGTAAATACTTGCACACAGACCAAAAATGAATGCGGCACATTGAAAAAGAAAAACCATGGACCGTTCATCATGTATGAGAAGAAAAAGGATGCGTGAAACCCTTTTTTGGTCTCATCCATCATACGTTTTCTAGACAACTTCAGTTGCTCATGTGTGGGAGCTTTCTGTCTGGTCTAGCAACTTTTTTTGGATTGGAAAATGCGAATAGTGAATTCAGTATATCTAGTTTCACCGCTGTTCAAGTCTTTCTTTAGACCTGCTAACTGTGTATGTAATATAAACCTAGAAAATCAAAATGTATACTGCCACTCCTGGCTTGCAGTTAGTTGTTGCTGCCAATGAGTCATTTGTACCTCAAGGCAGTTTCAGGCCAGATTGGCTGTTGCAATTTGGATATTCATTAGAGCCGATCTTTTACCAGATCTGACCTGATGAGGCTGGGATACTTACCTCTAAAATCCATGTCCGAATGGAAAGAATGTGAGAGCTCATGAGTCTAAATATATTCACCCACCGATCCTGTGTGACAGCTGCAGCTTGCACTGAACAGTTTGAGCACTGATGAACTGTCAGGCTAGGTGGGCAGAGATTCCGCATCGGCAGGGAGGAAGGACATTGAGGAGCTTGTCAGTCCTGCTAGGTGGGTAGAAATGGATTTTAAACTTCTAATGGGTAGAAATTATAGAAAGCACATAATTTATCACAGACAAAGGGCTGCGATGTGGCTTTGAATCTCTTAGAATTCTCCTGGTTTGGCCTAAAGTAGTCTCTTTCCAGCATCTAGGCCCTTGTTATTAATTTATGGAACCACAATAGCTTCATGAGTAGGGTTTACTTTCGGATGAAAACGTAGTTTTGTAAATTACAGTTGCTTTAACGTTTATTTATTTCTGCATTGTGTGTTGAATAACTGCATAAAATATCTCTTGTCAATTTTTTGAATATTTTTCTTTACAAGTGACCAAATAATAGTATTTCTGGATGGCATTATATTCAAATGACCTGTAGTAACGCTGTGAATCTATCAGTAAAATAAGTGCAGCAGCCTGTATTCTGTGACCTAGCAGACAGAAATGCCCTGTGTTTCCTGACAGGAGAGCTGCAGGGGGTTCACGCAGGTATTGGAACACTTCTTTTCTCTAGTCACCTTCCACGAAAAGCCACTTTGGAATTAGTGCTGTCATGGAAGGTTCCTAGAAACCGAATTACCGGTAAGCCTAATTCCATGTTTGTGGCTAGAGTAATTCAGATTATATGTGTTTTCTAGGAAACCTTACTTATTAGTGTAGAGTAGCAGTAGTGAACCATTTTCCGGACTAATAAAGCGTATGGATACGGTTTGGTCATGAAACCACCCCTTAAATGATGTTGCGCTTACTCCACAGACATGACTCCTCCATGATATTTGTCCTGTTGCTCCGCTCTGTGCTATAGTGTATATTCGCTGTCAGGGTGTGTATAAGACCTACACCAGCTGATTGCACAGGCTGAGGTTCTCAAATCTCTGTATTAGGAGGACCCTCTTGTAACCTATGCACTTTTCCCCCAGTATGACTTATTCGGGTTGTTCACTGTACTTTTCACAATTCATTTTTGCTGGTAAGTTTCCCCTGAGCTAAGGTGATGACAGCTTGCCCTAGTAATAAACTGAAATTGTGGTAAGAGTCAAGCAGCAAGTGTTCAATTCCACTGCAGCCCAACCTTAGGCAAAACGAGGAGTTGCACAGTTCTCATTAAAATCAGTTAGGCTGTCCCTGTAATGCATGCAGGAAAGATATATATCTTGGTACCGTGTTAGCCAGTAGATAAAAAAATATTTAGAATTGAGAGTCCTCAGTGGTTGATACCTTTTAATGGCTAACTGAAAAGATGGTAACAAATTGCAAGCTTTCGAGACTACTCAGTTCTACTATGCCTGATGAAGAGACCTGCATAGTCTCGAAAGCTTGCAGTTTGTTACCATCTTTTCAGTTAGCCATTAAAAGGTATCAACCACTCAATTCTCAATTCCAAATATTTTCCTGTAATGTATAGACCTTCTCGGCCCTACAGAGAGGGGAATTCTTTGTAGGCATTCACAGCTTTGGATTTCTCAAACAAAGGACTCTAGAGGAATTTATTAAAACAGTATATTATGCACATTTGTATTTTCCAGCATTACTAAGAGGGATTGTCCACTTTATCTTAATTTTAATGGATGTGTTGGGGACCTGATTTTGCAGCACTTACTAATATAGAAGTATAATGAGTTCTTTACAGTCTGATGATGGACAAGCATGTGATCAGTCCTGTCCATTCGTTTCCTTCAATTAAATAACATTGCGCATGGACAGCTGCTCTCAAGTGGAGGAGGCTGATGGACAGGTCTGGTCACATGCGTTGCCACCATTTTATGGACGTTAGTTCTGTACAGGCTATGAAGAAGACTGTACAACAAGCGCTGGAGGAGAACCTATAATACTTATATAGTAGTAAGTGCCACAAAATAATTTCACTAATACATGTATTGAAATTAAAAGGTGATTCTCAACATGTGTTTTCAGCAACACACAGTTCTCCAGTCTCTTCACTACCTTGTTGCTGGGGAGAGGTCATCCCTCCTTGAGTGACAGGTCTGGTTAGTATCCTTCTGCTACTCTGAGGCACTCGGGTCTCTCGGTGCATTTTCTGAAGTCTACACTGTAATCACTATATTTGCAAGTAGAGAGAACAGTGACTTAGAACAAGCACATAGCTTAGGAAAGTGAGAGCAGTGATTAGGTGTACTGCTTTGAAAGCAGCTTGAGTGGGTTCCATAACTGATAACATCAGCTCCAGCTCAAAGGCTGCCAGGGAGAGTGGGAAGTAAGCAACTGGAAAGACTTAACTTGGATTTCCGGAGTTGACTGGAATGTAGCTACCGGGCATACTCGGCCAGACTTTGCTGGTTAGTCTTTTTGGCAATGAAGTGTTTTCTATGTAAGACAAAAGCTCTTATGACAGGAGAATGGCAGCAGATAGAAAAAGCAAGTCCACTGAAAACTTGCTGCTTTTCATGCTGTGTGACTAACTAAAGCATTTAATAACAGGAGACTATCCCTTTAAGATATAGTGGTTAACACCAATAAACAAAAGGTATTTTATTGCACTGTATATAATCTATATGATAGTAATACTGTATGTATTCAGTGAATCCTAAAATTCTAACCATGGTGCCATGTGCAAAGATTTCATTTATTTTCATTATTTTTCTTTATATCAAAGTCTTTCTTTTTTGTGTGATACTTGGCTCCTTCCACAAGATATTCAGTAATGCATATTAATAAACAGCCTTGTTTTGTGTGGTGGAGCAGGCGAACCGCACAGTAGCAAAACTCAGAATAGCATGGAACCAGCATGGCCATGCCAACGAACTGCTTTGCCAAGTGTTTACTGCCGCCATGCCAATTCTTCTTATTACAGGGTACAGATTGTGTATCCCTGCAATTTATTTTGCATTTAATATCTGAAGCACTGATCAGTGGGGGGAAAGAAAACAAGAAATTTGTATAAAATGAATTCTGTCAACTGCATATGGCACATTTATTTCTCAGTGCCTGTGTAAGTGTTTATTCTGTGTGCGTTCATCTAATACACAACTGGGGATTTCTTTAATCCTGATGGTTTTTATTGATTACTAATCAGATGAGTGCACACATTACGCACACCACCCACTTTACCGATCTGTGTATCCACAAATTGCATAATCTAACTTTATATCGGTATTCTGTGCATTTAGTTTGTGGTTTTTTTTTTGCTTTGCTTAATTTGTATTCATAATTATGGCTTTTCTTCTGTATCACAGTGTTCTCTCGGCTCAGAAGTGGCTCTACGAGTGGGGGGAGAGTTTTTCTTTGATCCTCAAGCATCCGACTCTCCTGTGGATCTGGTCTTAATAGCTGGTGGCGTAGGAATCAATCCCTTGTTTTCAATACTCTTACATGTTGCTGACCTTCACAAGACCCTAGAGGCAACGGGTAAAGGCTTCCAAATGGGGAGTGTAAGACTCTATTATTGTGCCAAGAACACCAGTGAGTTACTATTCAAGGTAATTTCTATTGATAAACTTCTTAGCTCATTTTGTGGTCGATGAATGAAAAAAATATGTAAAAACATCATTTGCAGTCATGACTAAGTATTCTGGATGACTTTCTGACTTGGTAAAACAAGCTTTTAGGTCGCTTATACAAGAGTAATATTTAATCTGTCTCCATTTTGTTCTTTTGAAATAATAATCTGTTGAGAAAAAAAAAGAATTGCCTTAATACTCAAGATATTCCTTTTATTTTTGTAATCAAAACCTATGAACAATGAGACCTAAGGAGACGTTTCTGCCCTTAAAAGCTTTCAATCTAAACAAGATTGTGGAAGTGACATAGGTGAAACATGGTGCTAAGTTCGAGCCAAGGACTTTTCTTGGTATTTCTATTATAAAGAAAACTGCACAAAATCTTCACCAGGAAGTGATTAACACCTATCACAAAGCTATAAAGTGCAATGACTAAAGTGGGTCACTGAAGAAAGGATGTAGTGTATGTATGTATGACTAAATCGGACTGTGTACACAGAGTCCCCATCTTACAGACATCAGACTTAAGAACAACCCCTGGTTACAAATGTTGGATGTTAAAAACTCGGCTCTGACCGTTCTCGCCATGTGGTCCTCCCGCTGTTGCTGTGTCCAGGCCGGAGCTCACTGAACACCAAAGGTCGCTTCATCACCACAACCTTATGATGCACAGTAAGCTCCGGGATGGACTTGGCTATAAGTCTTAGCCTATAGTGAAGAGGTCAGACATGCAGCACACCACAGAAAAAATGAAAAACAGGATAGGACAGTGAGGTGAGTTTTAGTTTAAAAAAGCAAACTAAATAGTCTCCAGCAACCATTCCGATAGCCATCTGGCTCTCTACTTTGTTGCACGCTGAATTTCTAAGACTTTTGCTGGGTCTGACACCCAAAGGTCACTGCTCATAAGGTTGTGACGTTATGACTTGCCTATATTGAAAAGGCTGGAGATGTGGTGCACCCGACAATGGAAAGAAGAGCAGTGGGGTGGCTGGAGAGGAGTGTATTGCTTACAAAAATACAAAACTAAAGACTCGCCTCTCCATCAGCCTGCTGCTTGTTGTCTGGTCCTATTCTTTTTGCCATCATGCACCACTTCTCCAAGACTTCTGACCACGACTGTTGTGAATTCTGCTCTTGGGCTCCCTCCGGTGGTTGTTAGTGGTAGTGCTGTGGTCTCTGGATTATAGGCCGGGCAGGTGTTTCTGCTTATTGCAGCTCTATTAGGTATTTAGGTTTGTAGGATCCATCAATCCCTGCCAGTTGTCCATTGTATCTTGGAGGGATCGCATCTCTGTCTGGCTCCACTTGCCCTGCAGTCATTTCGGCTAAGATAAGTGTCCTGTTTTTGTTCTCTGTGGCACGCATGCAGTGTGCTTTTATGTGCAGTGCAATCTATTGTGTTGTTGTCCAGCTTTGACTTGTTTGGATTTTTCAGTCATGCTGGTTTCTCTGGAGATGCAGATATACATCCTATGTCTTTAGTTAGATGTAGCATATTGTATCTTCTGCTGTGGATTTTTCTAGTGTTTTGATACTGACCTCTTAGAACTCTGTCCTATCCTTCCTATCTAGCTAGAAGGGCCTCTTTTGCTAAACTCTGTCTTTTCTGCCTGTGTACGCATTTCCTCTTAAACTCACAGTCAATATTTGTGGGGGGCTGCCTATCCTTTGGGGCTCTGCTCTGAGGCGAGATAGGATTTCCCATTTCCATCTTTAGGGGTATTTAGTTCTCCGGCTGTGTCGAGGTGTCTAGGCCTGGCTAGGTACATCCCACGGCTACTTCTAGTTGCGGTGTCAGTATTAGGATTGTGGTCAGTACAGGTACCACCTACTCCAGAGATAGTCTCATGCGGCTCCAGGGTCACCGGATCATAACACACGACCACCTGATGACGTGTACAGTAGCCTCTGAGGCCTGTACGCCGCTATAAGCCCTTACCTTTAGGAAGGGATCAGGACGTGCGGTGCACCTAATGACAGAAGAGGACCATAGGGCAGACGGCAAGCAGTGGGATGGCTGGAGCAGTCATCGGTGAGGTAAGGTGTTTTTTTTTAAATTTTTCCCCAGCCCTGATCCAACTTACGGCAAATACTTACAGAACATATCTAGTTTATAACCCGGGGACTGTTTGTATGTGGTTATGTCACATGGACTCTCCTGGAGAAAGTGAGTTTTAAAGGAGCTCTGTAGTTTGGTTCTGCAAGAGACCACCACACCCCAGAATCCTGGCTTCCTGCTTCCGAGGGCTTGTGCGCTTATGATTGACAGTTCAAGCTGGTGGCTTATCACTTCTGGTCCAAGCGGTGTGCTCTCCGATGCTGCCAGCACAGGCATTTTTTGATGCGCATGGGGTTCGAAGCTTGCTGCATCCAGCAATCTGGCTATTCTCAAAACAGCTCTTATAATCTCTATAGAAAAGATTTTTGTAGCATCCCTTGCCAAGGAGACCGGCCACCATTGATGGCCTGCAGAGGTGGCTGATAACTTAGGCTATGAGCAGTAACTCAAATAAAAATCCCTTAATTTTTGAGAATGTTGAAGATTTTTTAACAACAAATACATTTCAAAGTTGCTTGTTTTTCTAAGCACTTTGCAGTTTTAACCGTTTCATGATAATGAGAATAGCTATTTAATGACAACTGCTCAAAACTGGAAAGGAAGCACGTCTGATCGTCCAGGGCAGTGAGTTCCAGAGAGTGGCTGCAGCTCAGTGCAAGTCCTGTAGACGGGAGGGAAAGGATATCGTAAGAGAGGGTGGAAGTTCTAGGTCATTTGCTGAATGAAGAGTAAAAATGTGAGTAAAGATAGAGATCGGCAGAGATGATTGATAGTGCCGTGTTGTGGAGTCTTGTAGCCTAGTCTAATCATTTTTAATATAATTCTGGAATGCCAGATAGTATTAGAAAGAAAATTCTATGGGCCTGTTTAGGTTTTGGCAGTGTCATTGTTAAGGTAAGAACAGGCATGAGGGGTAAAAATGGTTTGAAGAATTCAAGATTTAGTAATGGCTCAAATGAAAGAAAGGATAGATTTGTGTTTGGTTTCATGTCTTGGATTGATACCTATCAAATTTCTCTTCAAGATGGTTGTGTTACAGAAATGGTTGAATGGAGAGCGAGTAATAGATGAAACAGGAGCTCACTTCTAGAAAGGTTTAGTTTGAGACAGTGACAGTCGACATACACTCCCTAGTGTTGTAGGAAAGCAGAAATATCCCTAGTGGCTGGTTTTATTTTATTTTTTTTGTATACTGAACAATGATAAGTAATGGGTACATTAATTTTCATTGAGATCACGTATTAAAAAGTGCAACTGCTACAGTATATGCGCCCAGTAGCAGGGTAGAGGAATAGCAGAGCATGTCTGACGCCTTCCTCTGAGAGTCGTCTTCTCTAAAGCAGATGCAGAAGCACTTACCAGAGCAGTGATGTGTATCTGTGCCTATCCCATCTCTGCCCGAGAGATAAAACAGAATTACACTACTATCCTTTTAGATAGTAAATTAATTGAACAACAGCTTTTGAGCTAATAAAAAGTGAAATTAACGACGCTTGTTAGCGCATAATCTAGCAACTATTCTTCCTATTAAAAAATTATGAAAATCCTGAATGTGGCTCTGAGAGTAAATGTTAAGAGTTTCCTTCGCTCTTACCAGGAAGAAAAAGTCAATATGCTGCACTATTCATGCCATCAAAATTAAGGAACCCTCAGCAGGACCCCAACTGGGTCACTTTTTGCATCTGTAATATTATAAATATTATAGATAGCTTAATACATTAACCCCTTTCAGACATCGGGCAAGCTCTTGACAGCGGCATTTAACACATGCTTCCGGGAAGCGCATTGGAAATCCTGCCCATCGGCGCCTCTGTCGCATGACCGTGCGTCGCCGATGGGTTGGCATGACAACCAGAGGTCTTCAGCAGACCTCTATGATTGTCACTGCCGGATTGCTATGAGCGCCGCCTGGTGGTCTGCACGTATAGCAAGTGAGGAATTCTGCTACATACAGGTGACCTGATCATCGGCTGTATGTAGCACAGCCTATCGGGTTATGGCAGCTTCTAGTCTCGCATGGATCAAAAAACAAAGAATTGCTGCCTAGATCAGTGGCAAAGCTTCAAAACCGTAAATGCATCAAAAAAAGAACGTGGAAGCAGATAGCCATAAAATTACAAGACTTTATTAGAACATTTATAAAAAAAAAAAAGGACAGTAGTATCATAAGAAATGTAAAAAAGTGGGGATAGAATTTATGCAAAAGGAAAAGACCACCACAGAGGCAAAAAAAATAAAAAATATACATTGCTATCAAATATGCAAAAACAATAAATACCTATAATACGTATATGTCATGCGCTGAACTTTTTATACTATGAATGAAATGCAGGTGAAAGAGCCCAAAAAGGGCTTCTTACCATATAATTAGTGCCAAAAGTGACAAAAAAACAAAACAAAAAAGTGATATGCGCATGAAAAAGTATCTCAGATGTTTACCAAAAAATGCGTATGTCCTTGAGTAGGTGATTCCCATAAAGTGTGGAAAGATTACATAAAAGAGGCTATTCAAAAAATAAGTAGGGAAGAAAGAGTGTAACCCTTTTTTATACTAAATAAACAAGACCCAGTGGTTCAAATAAATGCATAAGCCCTAAATAATTGGCAGCCTAAATATGGAATACTTCACACATAGGCGGTATTTTGAACAACATTAAGAGGAAAACATACTGTGTTATTACCTGTGGATGGTAGCGGCAACCCGACACGCGTTTCGCGTGTAGCTTCGTTTAAGGGGGAGTGCTGTGGGGGTCCCCCTTATTTTTAATAACCAGCTGAGGGAAAGCAGACAGCTGAGGGCTGGTTGTATTATTCTGGAAAGGGGCCAACATCCATTGATCTTCCTAGCCTAATAATATCAGCTCACAGCTGTCTGCGTAGCCTTTACTGCTTCTTAAAGGGAACCTGTCACCACGTTTTTGGAAGATGGGATAAAAATAGCGTTAAATAGGGGCAGAGGTGGGCGTTACATTAGTGTGTTTGTTATGCGTTTATTACCCACCTAAGTTGCCGAAATACCTTTGCAAAGTCTCCGTTTTCGCCTGTCAATCAGGCTAGTCTGGTCAGATGGGCGTTGTCTTCCCCCAGATTTTGCGTAGTTTTCCGTTGGTGGCGTAGTGGTGTGCGCATGCCCAAGGTCCCGAATCCTCTGCCAGGGGATTTCAAAGAGCGCGGTGTCCGTTATTGCATTGGTGATCGGTGGGCGCGGCCATCTTCCTTTGGCCGCGCGTGCGCAGAAGCGGCGCTCTGCTGGCCGCGGCATCAGGAAAATGGCCGCGGGATGCCGCGCGTGCGCAGATGGATATCGCGGCGGCCATTTTCCTGAAGCCGCGGCCAGCAGAGCGCCGCGGAAAGCAGAGCGCCGCTTCTGCGCACGCGCGGCCAAAGGAAGATGGCCGCGCCCACCGATCACCAATGCAATAACGGACACCGCGCTCTTTGAAATCCCCTGGCAGAGGATTCGGGACCTTGGGCATGCGCACACCACTACGCCACCAACGGAAAACTAAACAAGATCTGGGGGAAGACAACGCCCATCTGACCAGACTAGCCTGATTGACAGGCGAAAACGGAGACTTTGCAAAGGTATTTCGGCAACTTAGGTGGGTAATAAACGCATAACAAACACTCTAATGTAACGCCCACCTCTGCCCCTATTTAACGCTATTTTTATCCCATCTTCCAAAAACGTGGTGACAGGTTCCCTTTAAAAAGTGGGGCCCCCCAAAAATGACGTGGGGTCCCCCCTATTTTTAGTAACCAGCAAAGGCTAAGCAGACCACTGCGGACTGATATTACCAAGCTGGTAAGGGGCCATGGGATTTTGGCCCCTTCCCAGACTAATAACACCAGCTCACCCCATAAGATGGGATTTATTTCGGCTGTGTAATGTCTGCTGACCTCTAGCCTAGCCAAGAAGCATCTGTCAGACACCCACATTACTAACCCTGTGTATTGAAAAGAAATAAACACACAGAAGTTCTTTAATTGTAACAATCGCTCCCCAACAATTGCCCTCTTTTCCCCATTTAATACCATTAAAAAAAAAAAATAATAATTCAAAGGATCTGCCATAATCCATAATATGGACGTCTCATGACAATCCCCGACTCTGCTACATCTGGAGGCTGTGATGAGCTGTGAAATCTGTAACGTTACCTCTCACCACGGCCGACCGGAAGACACTGAGTAACTTGTGAATCTGGATGCTGTGACGAGTGATGACATCAGTAAGGTTATCGCAGTTCACAGCCAATGAACTGCAGTAACCTTACTGATGTTACCACTCGCAGCATGTGAGCTTACTGCCAGGGCAATCTGGTAGAGCTGGGGACCAAGCGCCAGAATTGGTGCATCTTATGGATGCAGCATTTCTGGGGTGGCTGAGGGCTGGTGTTTTTAGTATGGGAAGGCACTAATATCCTTCCTTGTTGTGTCCCTTTGGATATTTATCTTTATTATCTATGAAACCTATGTTTCACATGTCTACCATGTCAATTTGTTTCTGCTGACCATTGAGCCTCATATACTTGGTGTGTGTGTTTGTGCCCTATAAGACCTCTTATAGTCACTTTATTTATATGTTTTAGGAGGGATCTCCTCCTCAGTTAATTTAACTTACCCCAAGAGAGGACTCTGTTAGTACATACAAATCCCAGATACCTTGACACGTGACACCCGTCTCCAGTTTTCCAGACAGATCCTAGGGGTTTCATTCATTTACTCCTTTAGGAGTGTTTTCTCCTTGTATAGATAAGTGCCATCATCAATTTAAGGTCAAACATATGCAGCTAGACTATTGATATACGCAGGTACCATACTTTCGTAATGACTGTGCATAGATTTGGAGTAGACTATCACTATGTTATTATTACATCCAACATGGGAATATAACTACTCTTTAGTTTGTAAAAATATTGCGCCTGCTATCTCCTACCAAACTGTTCATTGTAATCTTTTGTGTATACATTTATTATCAGTCTCTCTGCTGACCAGGTTGTGTGGGGTCTCTTTGTCACCTCCCCTCTATATATTAGGAGTTTTAACATTGTATGTATTTAATAAAGGTATATGTTTTCTATCTATAGCTGCTTTTGCTTCCATTTTTTTCTTGGATTTTCTGATTGTTGGAAGTGCTGCCTAGTAGGCTGGTGAGTATAATACTAGGGCCAGGGAACTTAGATTAATGGCACCAGCACTGAAATAAAAAATATAAACACTGGAGTGGTGCTTTAATTCTACTCCACCCTCCTAAGAAGTGCAAAAGAATTAAAATTACTCACAATTACACCAAAAATTATGCAGCTGGATACCAGACCTGATGGCAAGTCAGGGGGCGTCCGAGACAGTGTGTAAGCCAGCCCAGTGACAGGTGATCCATTAGGAATGCGTGTAGCTGTTTCCATAAATTATCCATGTTTCCTAGTTCTGTCCAAGAATGACAAGTTGATGTTGTGAGTTTGGCCGGGGGTCCGTTTGTAAAGTTCACTGTCCTGCAGACTTGTCAGGCAGATGGTTGCCCGTCCCATCCTCGTATCTTATCCTTTTGTAATTGCTCCCACATGTGACTGCTCGGACCATATCGATCTCAGTCTCAGCTGCCCACTTTCTAGCCCACTTTCTAGCCCACTTTCTTAAGGGGCTTCTGCTGTTAGTCTGCAAATTGTATTACAGATGCAGGTCATCATTTCTAATAACTTCTGTTCTGTCAATGGAAGAGCAGATGCAGGCAGTTGTAAAATGGTAATGCAAGTTCCCCATCACTTCTGTACTTATTGAAACTCTGCCACTTGTAAGCATTTCTTAAGAAGATGTGGTTTGCTTATTTTTTGTTTGTTTTTTGTAGTTTCCAATTTGTTTGAATATAATTTTAATAATCTACAATATACTTTACTGCTGCCTTTTACATATGGTTATATAGTCCCCTACATGTGACTTCTGCATTTGCATAGAATATTTATATAGCTTTTTCACGAAATAGCTAAATTCCCCAAAATTAGAATTGCCGCTGATAAGGCAACATTTGAGAAATGCAGGAGGAAGCATCCCTTGTGAAGTTGCCTAACAGTTACAGTGCACAGAATTTCTGACATACCGTATTTTGCGGTTTCTAAGATGCATCGTATTTTATGACGCACCCCAAATTTTTAGGAGAAAAATAGGAAGAAACCCTTTTTTTAAAAAAAATAAAATGGTGGCGCTTCTTACAATCCATACGTCTTCTTGCGTCTTCTTGCTTACTGGTGTTGGCTGTGGTGAAGCGGGGTCCCAGGGTCACTGCTGGCAGAAGCAGGAGTGGGGTGATGCTGCCGATCCTAGACTGGCATGAGGGGGTGTTCGGATGTGCGACACTGCGGGTGCTCGGTGGTGCGGGGGTCTCTGCCGACATTTTGTGAAAGCCCGGAGCCCCCGTACTTCCATAGTTTGCTTTGCAGTGGAATCCGAGAAAATGGCTGCTGGGGGCGGCGCATGCACAGATGGAGATCTTGGCGCTGAGATCTCCTCTCCCCAGTGTCACACCTCCAAACACCCCCTAATCCCAGCCTGTGGCCTGCAGCAATGCGCCACTCTTGCCTCCTCCAGTAGCAACCATGGGACCCTCATCTACCGTGACCAGTAAGGTATATTCGAATTACAAGATGCACTCCCCCGTCTTATAATCCAGAAATTATGGTATCTGTGATAGTGCAGAAAGCCTAAGCTTCCTTGTTCTTTCAGCACATTCTGGAGATTTGAGGTAACGTTTCTCCTTGTAGAAGGAGCCAAGTTGGCATAAGGAAACCTATAGGCCATGCAATGCACCTGTGGTCATGTGGCAAGGCTCTTTTAAAGGAGTCACTATAGACTTTTTATATTTGCTCTAAGTCTTTCTTTGTGAAATATCGGCATGCTAGTCTATGGCATGCCTCTTTAACCCCTTTCTGACATGTAATGTACATGTATGACACATGTCTGATGCTTAAGCTGACTACTACTGTTAACCCCTTTAAATGGCACTTTCAATCTCTGACAATGGTGTGTGAGGCGTTCCGTTCTGTGGACATGCCGGACTGTGCCAGTGGGTCCCCATTACAGCAGGGAACCTGTTGAGGACTACCATGGCTACCATGTCTCTGGTTCTTGAAGCCCAGCCTCAGGATGGGCTTCATAGCAGAACATGATTTTATCATTTTACAGTTGTATTGTAGTATTTGGAACAAGAGAACAAGTGATCAGATGACGATAGGTTCAAATGCCCTATATGGAGAGTAGTGATGAGCGAATAGCATTGTTGCTCGGGTCTCCCCAAGCACGCTCGGGTGATCTCCGAGTATTTTGTAGGGCTCGGACATTTAGTTTTCGTCTCCTCAGCTGCATGATTTACGGCTGCTGGACAGCCTGAATACATGTGGAGATTCCTTAACAAATAGGTATTCCTCACACGTATTCAGCCTGTCTAGTAGCCGCAAATCATTCAACTGCAGCGACGAAAACTAAATCTCCGAGCACTAACAAATACTCGGAGACCACCCGAGCGTGCTCTGGAAAACCCGAGCAATAATGCTATTCACTCATCACTAATGGAGAGTAATGAAGAAAAATAATATAGAAAGCCTAAGAAATGATTATCTGACAATGGCAGCACAAGCCAAATGGATTTATTGTTAGTTTTTTTTAGAAATTAGTGACTTTTTTCATTACTAAAATAAATAAAATGCAAGATTTGTATTTCTGTAACTGTACTTAAATGAAGAATCACGATTACTGGTACGTTTTATCACACAATGCATATCCTAAAAGCAAAGCCCCAAAAATAAAGACTGAATTGCTTTTTTGCCATCTTACCACACTTGGATTTTTTTTAGTAATTTTCCAGTATATTTTATGGTAAAATGACTGGTCTCATATAGAACTACCAAAATTAAACAAGTCCTCATATGTCTTTGTTGACAGAAAGTTAAAAACAATATGGGCCTTGGAAAAAGAGGAGGAAAAAAACAGAAGTGAAGAAACAAAATTTGCTGTTGTGGGAAAGGTTTAAAGAAGCTGTTGTCACAATTTTTGTTCCCCCCAATGAGAACTTTCCTTCATAATTGGATAGTTTGTTAACACATGTCGATCTACTCAGAGAATACATTAATTAGAGGGGTCCCATGTTCAGATACTCACCTTGTCTGGAGTGCAGAGTGGTCATATAAAGCATCTGTCATTTTGAAGAACCTGCCCCATCTTGTCCTTCATTGTACAATGACATCCACCCTGTGTAATGCCGTATTTACCCTGTGGTGGCGCTGCAGGGACTTAGATTTTTCCATAGATTGCATTATAGAGGGATACTTTATGATCAGCTCATTGTTAAGGCATTCTTCTAAAAAGGAGGTGTCTAAAGCAGACAATGTCTTGAAGGCGCTTTTAGTACATATTCTAATGATATTCTCATATGACAAAGTTCAAATTTATTGCAAAAAAACCCCTTTTAGAATATTTCAACTTGAAACCTCCTCCCTGAGTGGACAAACCACATTTGTACCCAACGCATCAGTGAGGCCAATCACCGACTTAAAGGGGTTGTCTGGTCCTAACCTACAAGTCTGCAGTCACTGTGAGTGACTACAGACTTCTGAATCCTTACAACGCACAGTGTGAGATTTCTCCGGTGCTGCCGCCGGGGGTGGAGGTCTTGTGATATTCCTGCTCTCGGCCACATGGTCTTGCTCAATGCAAGTGTATGGAGTGAGGCAGTGGGCATGTGGCCGGGAGTATGAATATCGCATATTTGTGGTTACAGGCCCGCCGCCACCGGAGAATCATCTCAGTGTGCAGCGTGCTTGATGTGAGGACTCACAAGTGTGCAGTCACGTAGATTGACTGCAGACTTGTTGTTTAGGACCAAACAACCCTTTTAAAATAGATGTTACATGATTATCCACTTTATATGAATCATTTCGACATTTTCATATGCCGTATTCACATATTCGTGTTTCGGGATCTAAGTACCATCCGCAGTGCAAAGACCGGCTTGTGTGTATTTTATCTGAATTCGAAAGCCTAACGTATGCCTATGAGGCGGTCTAGTTCACATACTCAAAGACTGTGAAAAGCGGATGTGGGAATCGCACCAAAATCTCTAAATTTCTGAAGGATTGCTATCTGCCACCTCTGGAGGGAATAACTACAAAACAAAGATGCATTTGTTTTTTCTGTTTTGCTCCTTATATCCACTCCTGGAGTTATCCCTTTACAGAACTACAATTTTTCTGGGAACTACCAGACTATTAGTCAGGTCATCCAGAGAGTAAGAAAAAGACGACTGCTTAAACAAGTCTGAGGTGCAATTCAAGACCCAGCCAGTGGTCAAGGGTGGCGCAACCGAGCAAACCATGGATTCCCAGTACTACTTCTGAGTCTGCTGCATGCCTACATACTAAATCCTGCATTAAATCTGGTTTCCTCCACTTCAAAATGAAAAATAATTACCGTAGGTCCCTTTTGTTTATTTGTCGTACAAATTGGCAAACTACAATATGCAACCTTACAGATCAGAGAATAATTCTGAATGTTTCTCTGTTTCTTGTTTTTTTTTATTTTCTTCAAAGAAATGAACTTTTGCCAATGCAAAGCAACAGAAAACCAACATAGACAGCAGTTATTTAGATCTGTGCACAATGCATGAATAAATATACCTCTATGAAGAACAGTACAAAGCACCAGAAAGACAAAAATATTCTTAGTGCTTTGTATCTGGGGCGTCCATCTGTCAGCATGTCAGACTTATGAGGAATATGAGTTTTAGATTTCAGTTTAACTTTTTAATAAAATATAGGTTCTGATATCATCTGATTATTATTTTTTGTGTTTTTTTTTCTTCTGTTTAAAAAAAAAAATAAACAAGCACTTTGCCCGAAACAATCCCTAATAGTCATTTGTAATACTGACATTTTGCCTTGTTTGGCAACGGAATACTTTTGCACAGTATTTTTATTGTAAGGTTTGTGCGCATAGGACCATTTAGATGCTGGCAAGTTTTTCCAAGTGAAGCCACTTCAGGAAAGCACCGGCGGTCATTTACTTGAGGCAGCTTCCCCTTCGTTCTTGCCGCGGCTTTCGCTTAGTACTGTGACGTATGGAGAGCTAGCGGTTTCCTAGCTGAAGGTGCCCGATGAATGAGAATGTCTCTGTCAACTATTTCGGGGACCTGAACCCGGAAGTAGGTAAAAAGGTGACATACGGTAAATCTGAACATGTGCACAGCAATGTCGTTTTGACACTATGCACTTTAATGTTATTGGTTGTTTTTTGGATATAGAGATAGCAAGCAATCTTATAATTCTATATGTAGACAATTTGGCTGTGAGGAGCCACAAAGGTTTTTACATAGAGCCATAAGCTATATGGGCATTTAAATAGAGCTGTATGGAAAACTCTTTTCCTTATTTATGTGTCTATGCTTTATGAATGTTATATTGAATACCAAATTTGACTGACATGAGTCCAAAAGCACTATTTGCAAAGAGAAATACGTTGAATTATATAACATTTATTAACATTCAAGAAAGCTTTGCTCCACATATAAGGTAGCCCCTTTTTGAGGAACCTTAGAGAGAAAAAATTCTTCATATGCTCTGGATATTTATCCATTTTTTGAATATGCTTATGGCATGGGTATAGTAATTCCTGTGGTCCCAGGTCCATATGTGAGTATTTATCCACTGAATCTTTTTAAATAGTTGTGTGTTAATATTTGTACATTTTTTTTTTAATTTTTTACTTGGTATGTGCTTCAGTTATTTGTAGGTATTATCACATTTATTATAGTACGGAAAAATCCAAAGGGGGGATTAAAAATACACACAAAAGATGACACCAGGTCTACGCGTTTCGAGATGAATATCTTGGTCATCTTGAAACGCGTAGACCCGGTGTCTCATCTTTTGCATGTATTTTTAATCCCCCCTTTTGGATAGATTAGTCAAATAGACAGCTGGTAGAATGTATGAATAGAAAGAGGAAAAAAATGGTAATCGGCTGACCTTCCAGAGAGCACAAATGTGAAAAGCACTTGAATTTGCATTTGAAACTTGAAAGACATTGTTTGGTCAGGGCGTGGTGTAGGAAAACACCAGACTGGTTTCTAGGGCAGAAATGGAAGAGAAGGTCCATGAGGACTGGGCTCCAGCACAATGATAAAACATAACTTTTACTGTGCAATTAAAGGGAATCTGTCAGTAGGATCAACTCTCCTAAGCCGTCCTTACGGGCATGTAGGTCATAGGAAGCTGAATAAAATGATACTTTAATATCTGTGATCTGATGTCTTTTTTCAGAGAAATCCATGTTTTTTATATCTGTAAATGACCTCTTCCAGGCTATAGGGAGGACATTGCCTGGAAGATAACTCTGCCTCCAGAGATTATTTTAAATAAAAGGTGCAGTTACCAGTGAGACAAATGCCTAACACAGAACAGGAGAAATTACATTTTGGTTCTTGCAAACACATTTTTGCAGATCTCTGAGCTCTGTTATATTGCAACAATATTGCACCCTGTCTGCCTGTGAGCTGAAGCTGAGAAGAACCTGCAGATGTGTCAGGTATAATCACACACAGCTCTGCAGTGAGATCCGGAGGGCAGAGAGCGGCTATTGCACATCACACTGGTAACCATCATGCAGCACACTGGTAACCATGTAAAATAAGCTCTGGAGGCAGAGTTATCTTCCAGGCAGCATCCTCCCCAGACCCCGGAAGACGTCATTTATATAAAGATGATTTCTCAGCAACAACACATCTGACACACAGGTAGGACTGTTTTCAGCAGTCTATAACCTGTATGCCCATATTAATAAATTAGATACGGTAGGTGAAATGTAGTAACAGATTCCCTTTAAATATATGGTGAGAAAAAAACAAAAAGATAGTAAAGATTAAGGATCCATAAGCTTACGCCTTTCGGGTTAGCAACAGCTATGATTAAGGGTTGCTGACCCGAAACACTTATGGATCCTTAATCCTTTTTAGCTTTTAGTTTTTTCTCGGCATGTTTTTAACTGCATAGTAACAATTATGTTTTGACATTTATCCTTAGTCCTGGAGCCCAGTCCTCATGGACCTTCTCTCCCAGTATGTATGAATACCTTTTGCTTTTTCACCTAATACTAATAGAGGGAATCCATATTTATTATACACTGTGAATTCCCACCAAATTGTTCCCCGCAGTTTTTACAACCTTTTGTTACTGAACGCTCGTCAAGTAAGGATAACCATTTTGCCCCATACCGTAGTTCTGTGTTTGTGATTCTTGTGATGTTGAGGATTTGAACAAATAACGCCGTGTCTGAAATAAAATTCAAAATCACATAAAGCAGCATTTCCAAGTCAGCCATTTATTTCCCATATTTAGAACAGTGCATTTAAGTCAGTAAACAATGGCCTGCCGGTGTCTATTATCGACTAAAGCTCAGCCTGGCTGCTGGCTTCATTGTGAGTGTAAGTACTGCCCAGTGGGATAGGGAGAGGCAATGCCTGGAATAAATGGTGTGAACAAAAGCCTACAAACTGTTTTCTGCAGCTCATTTGTTGCCTACATTCAATTTGAGTGGAAATGGTTTCACCTCTGCCACCTTCACAGCTGCACACGAGAGGAAATCAACAGCCGTAATGCTTTCAAAATGCAAATGTTCTCTTTACGAATAGTACTCGGAAAGGTAAATTAAGTGCGGCGTGCTCAAATTTAGCCCTTTTTTTTTTTCCAGACCACATTACATTTGACACAACTAGTCTGTAGTAAAACCAACACGTACCTATGTGTGCGTACTGTACAACAAATGGGGACTAATTCCATTTTTTCTATGTAAACACTTTGCCCACATTCCAGCTGTGCTCTTATGTTCTGGAGCTTTTGTTTGTTTCCTTTTTTTCTTCTCTTGGCTTCATGTTTGTATACGTTCTTAAAGGGACGATCCGTTTCAATGCTTATGTAATTTTAATTTAATATTATGGAGTAGTAACTTTAGACAAAAAAAACCGAAGGGTCTTTCCTCCTATGTCTGTTTTCACAAATACTTGAATTACTTGTGAAATAAAAAAAAAATCTAGGGCATCTTTTCTTAAACCTCTGCATTGTTCTCCTCTTCTGTTTTTCCTCCTAGAAATATATGAATAAATTGGCAAATAGGGGGTTATTATTCCCTTTATCAAAATGGGTCATTCGCTAAAGAGTTCCGTATTACTTACCGGCACATGCAAACTTCCCGTCAATGGTGTTATTACTAAATTCACTTTTATTAAGGCTTATTCACACGTTGCGTTTCTGCCAAGAAAAACACAGCTTTTTACTGTACCAGCAAAAGTCAATGAGATTTCTGAAATCTTTCACACGCCGCAGTTACAAACCTGCAGGATGTCAGTTCTTTCCGGGTTTTTTTCCCCCCATTCAAATGAATGGCGAAAAAACTCAAGCATTTTACTGCCAAGAGACATGTTTTTGGAGCAAAAATATCTGCTGCAAATGCTTAACATGTGCATAATACCCCTGGTGTTGATACCCCTGGTGTTGATACATGCCAGTAATAGGATGCGAGGCCGCAGGTAATCCCTACCGCATGCAGAAAGCTTTATAATATATTCTCTGAGGCTCATGAACCATCAGTTCTCTGTATGTGTGTAATTCTTCAAATATAAGATCTATGCAGCGTTTTTGGATGAATAGTATACTTAAAGATGGAATTAAAATGGCACTGATTTGTCCTCTAGGAGCCTCCATGTTTTTCTCCTTGGTCTGATTGCCTCCTTAATTAGTTTCTTTGTTTATGATTTGCTTTTCTTCTTTTTTTTTTTTTTCTTTTTTTTTCTTGCAGAAAAACATTCTTAATTTGATGCACAGTTTTCCGGGAAAAATAACATGCAGCTTTCATGTCACGCAGCAGAGTTCAGAAGTGTGTACAGAACTTCAGCCGTTCATCACTGGTGAGCAAGTCCTTATGGCTGGACATGGTTCAAGTATCCGTCATGAATTGCTGGAACACAATATTCAGGAATGCAGGGGCCACTTAAAGTTATGAAATGTTGAGAAACTGTGATTAGTTTAGTTTGTGTTTGACTAATTCTGATTATTTTTAGCTTCAAGTGCAGTGAAAGTATTTCTTTTAACCCCGACAAGACATGCATTTTTAGAAAGTCCATGTATAATCCATTTAACAAGATGCTAAAGTTTAGAGCTTTTCAGAAACTATATAGATCCTATTCATTTAGGTATTTGTCATAGCAAAAGTTGGAAGTAAATGTATATATTTTCAATCTAACCAGAACTATGTATCGGATTATGAGAAAATAACCTTTATAGTAGTCAGAGAGTTATATCACACAAAATAGTTAATAAATAACTTTTCCCACATGTCTACTTTACATCAGCACAACTTTTGAAACATTTTTTTTTTCGTTAGGAAGTTATAATGGTTAAAAGTTGATAACCAATTTGACAATTTTCAAGCAAAATTTACAAAGCCATTTTTTTTAAGGACCATATCACATTTGAAGTGACTTGAGGGGTCTGTACAACAGAAAATACCCAAAAATTACACTATTCTAAAAACTGCACCACTCAAAGTGCTCAAAACCATATTCAACAAGTTTATTAACCCTTCAGGTGCTTCACAGAAATTAATGGAATGAGGAAGGAAACAATTAATTTTACTTTTCACAAAAATTTTGCTTTACCACAAAATATTTTTACTTTTACAAGGATACCAGGAGAAAACTTGTTGTGCAATTTCTTCTGAGTACACTGATATATGTGGGGGAAAACTACTATTTGGGCACACGGCAGGAAGTGAAGCTGCACTGTTTGAGTTTTTGAACGCAAAAATGTCTGGAATCGATAGCAGACATCATGTCTCGTTTGGAGAGCCCCTGATGTGCCTACACAGTGGAAACCCCCCATAAGTGACCCCATTTTGGAGACTACAACACTCAACAATTTTATTCAGGGGTATAGTGAGGATTTTTAACCCAAAAGTACTACACAGAATTTGATAACATTAGGTCGTCATATTGAATATGTCGTCGTTAGTGTTGAGCGCAAATCCTCGCTATTCGAGATTGCATCGGGTGCTCCAGTATGTACCAAGTATCGCGGGTGCCCTAGCGACCCCTGATGCAAATTTGAGTACCAAACACTCGCTCTCAACATTAATCATTATATTGTCGTCTTTTTTTTTTTAAAACTTTTGAAAAAACCTAACGTCAACCCTAACCCTAATAGCAAAGTATGAAAGAAAAATTATAAAATGAGAAAAGTGTAACCTGACTAAGGGGATGACACAAGGGGAAGTGACTTACTAATTATTGGCTTTTGATTACTGTGATAGGGTCTATCACATTGATCAAAATGAACATATAGGAAAAATCCCTGCTGGTGCTGAGTGCCAGATCTCGGCGGACGCACTACACATGTGCACGCCATTTTTTTTTTTTTCAGGAATATAAGATGGAGCTAGAGGGACCGGGGGATGGTGGAGGTAGCAGGGTAGAAGGGCTTGGGGACATATATATCATGTCAGAAGAAAGAGAAATGTTTTAATAGCTGGCACATTTTTTTTCATTTTTTTTTTAAATCATTGAATGACGATGATCACGTGATCGGGAACTGGAAAAACTGGCCCTGAGCGTGTTCTCCAGGGTCTCAGCCACCCCTCTTAGCTGAAACCCTGGAAATTTTCTGACCTTGGGTGGTGCAATAACCTTATTCCCGTTAGCTGTTTTAAAACTGAAACGAAGGAATATGGCCCCTTAGCGGCTGCCGTTTTAATGCGCATTGGTGGTCATTAAGGGGTTAAAGCACCACTCCAGCATTTTTGTTTTTCAGCGTTGGGGTGGCGCTTTTAATCTAAGCCCCTGGTCATATACTCTCACCCTCCAGCGTCTTGACAGTTTTTTTTTCAGTGCCGCCCCATTCCTCCAGCGCATCTTGTGACTGGCTGGAAGTCAGAGGCTATGTCACAAGAGCACAATGCAGATCTGTGAGAGCCAGAACAAGTCTTTTATAGCAATCAAAAAGAAGAACGCCAAAGCACTCACCGGTCTTGCAGTTCAACAAGTCTTTATTATCTCATGTGCAAAAAATGGAGATTCTTCACGGCACACGGGAGGACAAAGTGCAGGGTGCGGCGGACGAGACAACGGCCGTTTCGCGCTTAGGACAGCGCTTCAACGGGTCCCGTTGTGACCCGTTGAAGCGCTGTCCTAAGCGCGAAACGGCCGTTGTCTCGTCCGCCGCACCCTGCACTTTGTCCTCCCGTGTGCCGTGAAGAATCTCCATTTTTTGCACATGAGATAATAAAGACTTGTTGAACTGCAAGACCGGTGAGTGCTTTGGCGTTCTTCTTTTTGATTGCTATTATCATGGACTTTTATGCCTCACGCTAGCACCTCCGCTCTTTGCTGTATGATCTGGTATAGCTTCACAGACTCCACGTGATATTGTCTTCACGCCAGGGGGGCTGTGCTGCATTGATTCTTTTGATTTTTTCAAGTCTTTTATAGACTTGTATTATAAAGTGACCTCAGTACAGCTCCATTAAACAACTTTTCGGGAGTGGCAGCAAAAATGGATGAAAATGCCAGGAGGTGAATATCACACAAGGGGCATAGGACTTAAATTTAAAGCAGCACTCCAGCGGATCAATACAAAAAGCACTGGTGTGATGCTTTAAAGGAGTTAATTTTAATCAGTAGATCTTGGAACAATAATCGTTTCCACAATTGGATGTGTTTAAAAAAATGTTCCTGTGCTGAAATAATCTTATAAATGTGCCCCTGCTTTGTACTGTTCTCTCCTGCCCAGGAGCTGTGGTATGATCAGACCATGTTCCTGCCTGGTAAGACACAGCCACAGTACACAGCAGGGGCACATTTATATCATTATTTCAGCACAGGGACATTTTTTTAACACATCCAATTGTGGAACTTATTTATTTTCCAAGATCTATTACTTAAAATGTGCTTTGCTTGTGGGAAAACCACTTTACCACCATGCACCTCTATACACGTTCACTGCATGAGGTCTAAGTGTACCTTACCACTTGGTTTATGTATTGGTCATTAAAGAGTTTTTTTCCAAAATTTCATGTTTAGCCTCTATCCTGAGGATAACCTATTGATCTCTGGAGTCCATTCTGCTGGGATCACTATCGATAAAGAGAACGGATCTCCTGAGCCACAACTTCAATGAAGCAAAAGTGCACATGCTGGAACTCCGCTCCATTCATTGTCATTGTGACTAGCGTAAATAGCTCAGCAGTGTACTCTTCTTTCTCCAGCAGTCGTATAGAGCACATGCACCTGCACTCCGTTCTAGACAGGGCTGTGTCCTGTTCTCGGCATCACTGGTCAGACCTGCAGTAATCAATTTATTTGCTACTAGTGATGAGCAAGAGTGCTTGTTACTCGAGATTTCCGTGGACTCCGAGTGTTTCGGCATGCTCAGATGTGGGGATACATGTGGGGATTCCCTAACAAACAGGCAACCCCCACATGTATTCAGGTTGTCTAGCAGTCGCAAATCATGCAGCTGCAGCGACGAAAACTTAATCTCTGAGCACATCCAAGTACTCGGAGACCACCCTAGCATGCTCGGAGAAACCCGAGTAACGAGTACACTCGCTCATCACTATTCCCTACTTGGTAGATGCAGGATTACTTGAGCTTTTGGGTAAACCCATTTAGAGGGAATCTTATCACCAAGTTCTTGCTAGCCCAATCTGACCACATCATGATGTAGGAGCCGAGACCCCGATTCCAGCGATGTATTTCTTACTTTACTTGTCTCTGTATTTTTAATTAAAAACTCTTTTCAGCTGCAGATCTTGCAGTTCTCTAAATGCTGAGCTCTGTATAACCCCGTCCACATCACTGATTGGCTGCTTTCTGTGTTCACTGTGCTTAGGCAGAAAGCTGCTAATCATTGAGGGTGGGCGGGTTGTACTACCTGGCAGCAGGCCAAATAATAATCTGCTGATAAAACACTGATACACTGATTTTATATAAGGTACAGCAAGCAGCCCAGTAAGTGATACATCGCTCGAGTCAGGTTCTCTGCCCCTACATCATGCTGCTCCCAAATTAGATAGCAAAATCCTAGCGATAAATTCCCTCAAAAGCCTCTTCAATCTCATGAAGACTCTGTTTCTTAGTTATTTAATTAAGTTATATGTGTGTATATGTGTGTGTGTGTATATGTATATATATATATATATATATATATATATATATATATATATATATATATATATATATAATATTGTATTTATTACATTCAAAAGCAAGGATAGGTGTCAAAAATGAAATGGGCAGCTGATCTCCAGCAGGACAGGAAGTGGTGATGACTCATTCTTCAGTTCTCCAGCTGTCAGTTGAATGATGAGTCCTCAGATATTCCTCTGATTTGCCAGCCATCCCGATAGTCCTTGCATCTGTCTTTTTTTCTTCATATTTTTATTCTGACAACCCCTTTAAATCCAAAAGCATCTTCAAGGTGTTCTTGGCAGAACATTGTTTGATGACTGTCAGAGAGACAAAAGGTGAAACCTCTTCACCCTGACCGTGCTAGAGCAGAAACTTGAGCTGTAAGAAAACATCTGCCTGGGCTCTTACTGGCAGTATTTTGTGTTGTGTACACATATAACTTATACTTAAGGTTAATAGACTAGGCAGGAGAAGCTTTTCACTTAGATTTATAGGGTGCGCATGCATTAATTTGCTGCCTCTCTTCCTGTAATTAGGTTACATTTGTTGTTTGTAGCATTTTATAAAGAAAATGGTACTGCAGTTCTACAAGTGAAAAATTTCACTAACCACTAAGTGCTGGCATTTAGGCTCAACAGACTTTAAAGAATAGCAGTAGAAGTGTTTTAGTGATGGCAAGCGGAGAGCTCCAGCAGGGATGTGGAAATGTTAATGCTTTCTGGGCTTTAGAACAGAACATGAAGTATTTGGTCTTATTAACATGGTAGTAGTAACCACAATGTGTACTTTCGCTTCTTCTGATAATTAAAAATTTGTTGTGATTTTTTTCAATTAGTTTGAGACTATTTCTATTAATATTTACTGTGTCTACTGCGGTGGTGTCAAACCAGTGGTCCCTGCAATACCATGGGAGCTTACAGCTAATTTTGCAGCGGTGGATGGGCTGTTCTGGTGTGATGTAGCAGCTGTGCTTGGTCAGTTATCTGCCTGTCCACTGCTCCTTCTTCCCTCTTAGGCAGTGTTCTCATCACGTTTTAGTATATGTTCAGTGGCTCAGCCGGTACTTAAATCTGAACCCCCTACAAAGCGGAATTCAGGAGTATGAGCTAACCGGGCCATTGATTATAATGATAGAGACAGAGTCATAGTGTGCTCTGTCGTGTAGCCGTATATGCATAGTTGAGTCCGGCAGCAAGATGCAGTCAGCTACATCTTGCTGTCTGACTCCAACAGTCTTCTAAGGATGAATATCCCTCTGTAACGCCATCTGCATCATTATAGTCAATGGCCCTATCAGCGCATAGTCCCCAATCCCATTTTGCAGAGGTTCGGACTATTCCCATCTACAAGATCCTATCCCAATATGTAGTAGGTGTAATAATAAAATTGCTGAATGTCTGTAGTTGGGCCTTAGGCCTTCTCGACCCATTTTCACATTGAGGTCATTTTTTACACTTGGTAAGGTTTTAACCTATTTACCCCCCATGGCTGTTGGCACGCAAACAACCAGGCCAATTTTTACAATTCTGACCACTGTCACTTTATGAGATAATAACTCTCTAACACTTTAACAGATCCCAGTGATTCTGAGATTGTTTTTTTCGTGACATATTATACTTCATGATAGTGGTAAAATTTCTTCGATATGACTTGCGTTTATTTGTGGGGAAATAATGGCAATTTTGCTAAAATGTTTATGCCCTTAAATCAGTCATGTCACACAAAATAGTTAATATTTCCCAAATGTCGACTTTACATCAGCACAACTTTTGAAACATATTTTTTTTTTATGTTAGGAAGTTATACGGGTTAAAAGTTGACCAGCGATTTCTCATTTTTCCAACAAAATTTACAAAACCATTTTTTTTTAGGGACCACATCACATTTGAAGTGAATTTGAGGGGTCTATATGGCTGAAAATACCCAAACTTTACACCATTCTAAAAACTACACCCCTTAAGTTGCTCAAAACCACATTCAAGAAGTTTATTAACCCTTCAGGTGCTTCACAAATTTTTGGAATGTGGAAGGAAAACATGAACATTTAACTTTGTCACAAAATTTAAATCTTCATTTTTGCATGGGTAACAGTAAAAAATGGACCACAAAATTTGTTGTGCAATTTTTTCTGAGCATGCTAATACCCCATATATGGGGGAAAACAACTGTTTGGGCATACGGCAGGACTTGGAAGGGAAGGAGCGCCATGTGACTTTTTGAATGCAGAATTTGCTGGAATAATTAGTAGACGCCATATTGCATTTGGGGAGCCCCTGATGTGCCTAAACAGTGGAAACCCCCCCCCCCACAAGTGACACCATTTTGGAAACCAGACCCCCTCAAGGAACTTGTCTAGGTGTGTGAACCCCCAGGTGCTTCACAGAAATTTATAATGTAAAACCGTGAAAATAAAAAAAATAAAAAATTTCCCCACAAAAATGTTTAGTCCCAAATTTTCCATTTTTACAAGGGTAACAGGAGAAATTGCACCATATAATTTGTTTTGCAAGTTCTCCTGAGTATGCCGATACCCCATATGTGGGAGTAATCTACTGTCTGGGCTCATGGCGGGGCACAGAAAAGGAGTGACGTTTTGGAACGCAGACTTTGATGGAATGGTCTGTCTCGTTTGGTGATCCTTTGATGTGCCTAAACAATGAAACAACCCCATAAGTCACACCATTTTGGAAGCTAGACCCCTCAAGGAATGTATCTAGGTGTGTGGTGAGCATCTTGAACCTCTAACTGCTTCACGGAAGTTTATAACGTAAAGCCGTGAAAATAAAAAACACAAAAATGTTTTTTACACCAAATTTTTTATTTTCACAATAATAGCAGGAGAAAATGACCCCAAAATTTGTTGTGCAATTTCTACTTTTGAGGGACAGTGCAAAGCTCAGAAGGGAAGAAGCGCCATATTGGAGTTGACATTGTGCTGGACTGATTTGAGCATGCCATGTCACATTGGCAGAGCCCCTGAGGTACCAGAACAGCAGAGCCCCCCATAAGAGACTCCATTTCACAATCTATATCTGTTAATGAATTCACCTAGGGATTCAGTGATCATATTGACACCACAAGTGGGTCACAGAATTTTTTTACTAGGTGCTGCAGATAAACATTTGCCTACTCGTTTCCCCTGAGACAATAGGTTATCATTGGCCTCGGCAGCAGGATAACCTGCCATTAGTTTAA
The DNA here is from genome assembly GCF_051348905.1 of Ranitomeya variabilis. NCBI lineage: Eukaryota > Metazoa > Chordata > Amphibia > Anura > Dendrobatidae > Ranitomeya > Ranitomeya variabilis. The sequence continues at coordinate 100,517,883 of NC_135237.1, forward strand.
TATCAAGACTTCTAACAAAAAGGGATAGTCCAAAGCAAAGAAATTCTTTTTGGAAAAACACTCCATTTTCCTTCTCAATGTTTTTACCATGGTCGAGCAACTCTTTAGTTTTTTTTTTTTAATTCACAATGGCAATAATAAGAAGCTTTCTGCTGTGAGACTTGACATGCTGTTGAACAGTAAATGGTGCCAAATTTTTGTGAAGGAACACCATGTGCATTGCTCAAATCAAAGCAATATTTGAATCATGTAACGTAGAACCTACATAACTTTAGAATACATGGCCATAGATGTCACTTTTCTTGCCCTGAGCATTCTCGACCTAATTATCAAGAATTACTCGAGGACGTCTCCAGCAAAGATGAGATATAGACCCGACTAGAATGGGGTATTTTGAGGGGTCTTTGTTGGTAAGTGGTCTACTTTTTCTACTTTTGAAAAATGTATATATTTGATAACACACCTTTATTGCAAACAGGATAGGATGGGGGATACATTTTTAATTGTGGGAAGAAGGCTAATATATTATGTGATTTGTTTGTTTGATTACAGAGGGAAGAATTTCTGAAAGTCATCTAGCAAATTATGTTTCTAGGGATCATCTGTGTTACATATGTGGACCACCTCCTATGATCGAGTCCATGTGCAAACAACTTGAAGACCTCCATGTGCCTAGAGAACAAATTTACTTTGAAAAGTGGTGGTAGAGGAGCAGTGTAATGATGCTCTCCTGTAAGCCGCCTCTTCTCAGGGAGGATGCGGGGAAATTATTTTAAAATAATAAATTATTGACTTGTCTGCCGCTCGTACATTTTAACAGCTTACTTACACTGATGGGGGGGAAAAATGGATGATATTTTATGTTCATTTCACTTAATATTTTTTTAATTTAAATTGTACATTTGTGAACTGAAATTTGCGTGCTGCACCCTTATTTACAACGCATCAATCCTTTCATACACCTACATGGTTAACGAGACATATAGATGCTTCACTTTCTGTTCACACTGCATTTAGTCATTTTCTCTCCGGTTTACATCACATTTTTGCTGTCAATCTAGTGGAGGATGATGTGGTACGCATTAGAAGTAAAGAAAAAAAAAACCTGAGCGAATGTAAGAAAAATCCATTGTAATTGGTCTGTTAAAAGGGTCACCATTCATAGCTCCGGTAACTGAAGCCATGACTCCAGTATGAACAGCGTGCTCTGAATCCCCTCGCCAGTTGCTATAACGGTGGACTTGTTCGCTCTGTTTATGCAGGACGGCAGCCATGTATGACCGCTGCCACTCTGTTCAGTTTCTGTGGGTCAGTGTCCGTGTTTGACCTCCAGTGATCTATTTTTCACCTAACATTTGGATGACTGATAATTTGTAGCCCCTGGACCACCCCTCAAAAAACCTTTTTTCCCCATTTGTGGGTTCCTTATTTTGTCTTGTCACTCATTCACCAATTACTGTATTTTTCGCACCTCGGTTTTAGAGGAGGAAAATAGGAGAATGTGAACCAAAATATGTGGTAAAATATGTAATTATATGTTGACGTTGTTGGGGTGGTCTGCTGACAGTATTATGGGTGAGATCTGCTGCTGGAGGGCCACAGGTTGTGCAACACTCTTAGGCCGGCATCACACTCGGCGTAAGACAATACGGTCCGTATTTTACGGCCGTAATACGGAGAAATGTTCCCAAAATAGTGATCCGTAGTCAGGGTGTGTCAGCGTATTTTGCGCATGGCATCCTCCGTATGTAATCCGTATGGCATCCGTACTGCGAGATTTTCGCGCAGGCTTGCAAAACCGACATCTAATGGATTTATGTGCTCAAATGTTCGGGAAAACATATATACAGTATATATATATATATATATATATATATATATATATATATATATATATATATATATATGTCATTGAGACACATATATATATATATTCTGTATTTAGATTTCATTCAGCGCGATATCTGTGAATAGCCGGTAATTCAATTGCCGGGTTTTAATTTCTCCTTCCCAAACCCGACAGGATATGAGACATGGTTTACTACATATAGTAAACCATCTCATATCCCCTTTTTTTTTGCATATTCCACACTACTAATGTTAGTAGTGTGTATGTGCAAAATTTCAGCGCTGTAGCTGCTAAAATAAAGGGTTAAATGGCGGAAAAAATTGGCGTGGGCTCCCGCGCAATTTTCTCCGCCAGAGTGGTAAAGCCAGTGACTGAGGGCAGATATTAATAGCCTAGAGAGGGTCCATGGTTATTGGCCCCCCCCACCCCCCCCCCCCCCCCCCCCCCCGTGGCTACAAACATCTGTCCCCAGCCACCCCAGAAAAGGCACATCTGGAAGATGCGCCTATTCTGGCACTTGGCCACTCTCTTCCCACTCCCTGTAGCAGTGGGATATGGGGTAATGAAGGGTTAATGCCACCTTGCTATTGTAAGGTGACATTAAGCCAGATTAATAATGGAGAGGCGTCAATTATGAAAACCTATCCATTATTAATCCAATTGTCTGAAAGGGTTAAAAAACACACACACACATGATTTAAAAGTATTTTAATGAAATAAACACACCGGTTGTTTTAATAATTTATTGCTCTCTCAATCCATTTCCAGGCCCTCGCTTGGCAAAATAATAAACGCACAAGATACATACCTTCTGATGTCCTATCACGTCCAACGAGGTAATCCATCTGAAGGGGTTAACTAATATTACAGGCACGAGCTGCGATAAACCACTCGCTCGTGCCTGTAATCCCCGGGTGCTGAAAGGAAAGCTGGATCTGTACTTACATTGAGTCGCGGTGATGCGCCCCTGCTGGATGTTCTCATGAACTGCAGCCTGGGAACTTTTTCCCACGCTCCAGGTCATATGAGGACATCCACCAGGGGGCGCATCACCGCGACTGAAGGAAATGTAGGTCAATGACCTACATTTCATTCATTCGCCGGGGAATTACAAGCACGAGCACACCGCTGCATTAGCAGGGCTCCTGCCTGTAAAATATTTTAACCCCTTCAGATGGATTACTTCGTGGGACGTCACGGTTCAGCTGAGGGTATGTATCTTTATTTTGCCAAGCGAGGGCCTGGAAATGGATTGAGAGAGCAATAAATTATTAAAACAACCGGTGTGTTTATTTCATTAAAATACTTTTAAATCATGTGTGTGTGTGTTTTTTAACCCTTTCAGACAATTGGATTAATAATGGATAGGTGTCATAATTGACGCCTCTCCATTATTAATCTGGCTTAATGTCACCTTACAATAGAAAGGTGGCATTAACCCTTCATTACCCCATATCCCACCGTTACAGGGAGTGGGAAGAGAATGGCCAAATGCCAGAATTGGCGCATCTTCCAGATGTGCCTTTTCTGGGGTGGCTGGGGGCAGATGTTTTTAGCCACCGGGGGCCAATAACCATGGACCCTCTCCTGGCTATTAATATCTGCCCTCAGTCACTGGCTTTACCATTCTGGCGGAGATAATTGCGCGGGAGCCCACGCCAAATTTTTTCCGCCATTTAACCCTTTATTTTAGCAGCTACAGCGCTGAAATTTTGCACATACACACTACTAACATTAGTACTGTGGAATATGCAAAAAAAAAAGGGGGATATAAGATGGTTTACTGAATGTAAACCATGTCTCATATCCTGTCGGGTTTGTGAAGGAGAAATGAAAAGCCGGCAATTGAATTACCGACTTTTCACTAACACCGCTGCGTATTTCTCGCAAGTCACACTGCTGGTCCATGTGGAATCCGTATTTTTCTCGCCCCCATAGACTTTCATTGGCGATTTTTTTTTGCGCAATACGCTGACAAACGCAGCATGCTGCGATTTTGTACGGCCGTAGAAAGCCGTATAATACTGAACCGTAATATACGGCTGATAGGAGCAGCCCCATTGAGAATAATTGTGCCGTATGTTATGCGAGTTTTACGGACGTAGTTTCTGCGCTCTTACGTCCGTAAAACTCGCCAGTGTGACGCCGGCCTTACAGTGGGGAAAAAAAGTATTTAGTCAGCCACCAATTGAACAAGTTCTCCCACTTAAATAGATGAGAGAGGCCTGTAATTGACATCATAAGTAGACCACAACTATGAGAGTCAAAATGATAAATCAAATCCAGAAAATCACCTTGTCTGATTTGGCAAGATTTGACCCTGATCCACTGCCGCCACCATCCTCCACAGCAAGCCAAGTAAGCTACATTTAGACCATAAGGCTATGTGCACACGTGGTGGATTTGCCTCTGGAATTTTTTGTGTGGATTCTGCATCTCTTGGCAGAAAACGCAGGTGCAGATTTGATGCGTTTTTTTAATGCGGATTTTGTGAGGATTTCATGCGTTTTTACCCCTGCTGATTTCTATAATGGAATGGGTACAAAAACGCTGCAGATCCCCACAAATAAATTACATGCTCCTTCTTTTAATCCGCGTTTTCCGTGCGGAATTTTCTGCACCATTAGCACAGCATTTTTTTTTCCATTGATTTACATTGTACTGTAAATCACTTGCGGATCTGCAGCGTTTCTGCCCAGAAAAAAACGCTGCAAATCCGCAACGTGTGCACATAGCCTAAGACACACATGACATTTTTCTCCCAAATTTGGGTGGAAAGGAGGGAAAGTGCGTCTTTTGTAGTCTGGAAAATACGATATCAAGAATAATCAGATTAAATAAACCTAAGACGCAAAACAACCATGACTTGATATACAATGACTGTTAAAAGTACTGTCCTTTGGTTTTACAGGGACAAATTATTCAGTTGACCCTCTATTGCAACTTCCTGGCCTAAACTGTCATGGTAGTGTGTAGGGGAGCAAGGGAATATTTGTTATTCATGGTTTGATTTCACGTTCTTGAGTCTTGTATGAATTGGCAAAATGTTATTTGCATTGAACATTTAGCGCAGAACACATAAGTACAGAAAATAAATTGACTGGGTGGTAAGAGCATGAAGATAAATTAAGTGATTGCATTTTGCTCTGAATTGTAAAAAAAAACAATTTGGGGATGTAAAACTGGCCCAAATAGTTCAAAGGTAACCTGTTTAAAAACTCCTTGACAACTGTACAAACACATCCATTCATCATGAGAATTAGCTAAAACAGCAATAACAAATTGGAAAAATATTACAGTAAAGTTTAACCGAGAAAAACGCCATATTCTAAGAACAGATATTAGAATGTTAGACAGCATCTTGCGTGGGGACAATTTAGAATCGCTGTTTTAAGAATAGAAGTGCCCTGTAGTTTCTCCAGTGGTCATATACTCCAAAGAGGCATCAATCATTGAAAAAGCTTTTAATCAAGATATGGCTTTTGTTAAAAGAACAGGAAGATGGAGGGGAAAGAAGATGGTTATGAATACTAAACAATGCAAGAAACCAATCAATCTACTGTGATCTCTGACTGATCTTCTTGGACTTTATCCAAAACAGAAAAAAAATTATTGTGAAGCAACTTGGAAGGTTAACAATGTACAGAATAGTGTTTATATATTATGGTTGAAATCTAGAACAAATGTAAGTTACTGCTTTTTTTAGTGGCAGTTTTTCTTTTAACATCTGTACAACTTCTCTAGTGCACTCTCGGTAATTACATGGAATAATACAAGCCAAACTCAACCTTAAACTCTTCTAGGAATGTTTAGGCACAAACCAAAGTCACAAAATTTGGCACAGCTCGTATATCTACAAAAAGTGCAAAGCCACCCCTCCCCACTTTTTTTTTTTTTTTTTTTTAAAGAAAAGTAGGTGGGATTTGGCAAAGGAGGCTGCTCAACAGTCCCACAATAAATTTACTATGATGTATGCCAGAAAGCTAGTGTAAATTATAGCCTAGATTTAAATTTATATCAGCTATCTCATGATTAGTCCAAGAATGTGCTAAATTTATTAAGAAACGTATTAGGGGCCTCGTCAAACAGACTTCGAAATTCCTGTTTTCAGGCATTATCACTAATAGAAGATTTCTTTTCTTGCATTTATCAAAATTTTTGTGCATGTGTCTATTGTAAAGCAGTGAAAAAGATGAAAAAAATATGGTAATGCTTATTCACAAGGGAACACTGAAATGAATTTTAAAACTCATGTAGGGATCCATAAAGAATTGTTTCTCCTTGCGGAGAGTGACGTGATAAGCATGCTGAGATTAGGAGACGTAAAGCCGCAATGCTCCTCTGGGAAAAATGCAAATTGTCTCTTCAGAGAGGAATAGGACTAGAACACTAGTGCCACCTATTGGAAGTAGCAATCCTAGGAGTCAATGTTGACCCTTTAATGAGCCTTGTCACATTACTTAAGATAAAAGCCAAACCATATTCTCAATTTGCAGACACTGTATTTCGGGGTACTGCCCCTTGTCAGTGCAAAGTGTGAGATCTGATTTGGCTGTATGAGAGGCGTCTGACCAGGTTCCAAGAAGTATCCTTTCTCCTTGCGGAGAGTCATGTGACATGGCTCGTTAAAGGGTCAACATTGATTTTTAGGATTGCTACTTCCAATAGGTGGCACTAGAGTTCTAGTCCTCTTCCTCTCTGAAGAGACAATTTGCATATTTCCCAGAGGAGCATTGCAGCTTTAAGTCTCCTCATCTCGGCATGCTTAACATGTCACTCTCCGCAACTCTAGTGCATCCTATTGGAAGTAGCAATCCCAAAATTCAATGTTGACCCTTTAACGAGCCTTGTCACATGACTCTCCGCAAGGAGAAATGATACTTCTTGGATCCCGGTCAGACGCCTCTCATACAGCCACACCAGATCTCACACTTTGCACTGACAAGGGGCAGTACCCCGAAACAGAGTCTGCAAATTGAGAATCCGGTTTGGCTTTCATCCTGAGTCATGTGAAAAGGGTCGACATTGACTTTTAGGATTGCTACTTCCAATAGGTGGCGCTAGACTTTTAGTCCTGTTCCTCTCTGAAGAAACAATTTGCAAAACTCATGTACTAATTAGTCACCAAGGGCTGTGCTTTCATTAGATGAGTTGTTGTGAACTCTGTGTTCAGGCTCCCTCTTGTGGTCACTGGTGGTATGGTGTGACTTTTGCTTTGGGCTCCCCCTGGTGGCTTTGCCTGTTATCCTGCTGGTCTCTGGCTATCAGCTGGTTCGTTATCCTCTGGGAGGTTCCTATATAGCTCTGTTTTACTTCCTCTTGTTGCCGGCTGTCGATGTAATCAGTGCTACTCAGATTCCTTCTGACTACCTTGCTCCCAGTCCATCCAGGATAAGCTAAGTTTTGTTTGCTCATTTTTTGATCAGCAGTGTTTATCATGTTTTCTGTTCCAGCTTGCTAAAATGTATTTCCCTTGCTTGCTGGTTGCTCTAGTGGGCTGAGTTTCTCCCCACACACCGTTAGTTGGTGTGTGGGTTCTTGAAATCTCAGGATGGATATTTTGTAAGGGTTTTTTATTGATCGCATAGACCCCTGCTCTATTTTCTGCTTTCTAGTACTAGTGGGCCTCTTTTGCTGAATCTGATTTCATCCCTATGTATGTGCCTTCTTCTTACTTCACCGTTAATATTTGTTGGGGGCTTCTGTATCTTTGGGGATTATTTCTCTGGAGGCAAGCGAGGTCTTTCTTTCTCTTTAGGGGTAGCTAGTTCCTCAAGCTGGCTCGAGACGTCTGAGAATTTTTTAGGCACGTTCACCGGCTACCTCTAGTTGTTTTGGATAGGTTCAGATTTGCGATCAGTCCAGTTACCATCTCCCTAGAGCTCGTCCTTAGTTTATCACTTGCTGATCTATTTGATCCTCAGCCACTCGGGATCATAACAATGAGTACAGCAAGGAGTCCAAATGTTCATCCTTTTGAACTGTTTTCCATGTTCCAGTGAATGGACACATTAAGGGGCATGTCAAAATATTTTTAGGAAGGGTAAAAATACATAACTTCCCAACAGAGTGATTAATCACAATGAGAAAAAGAAAGAAAAAGCCAGCTCACAAATCTTCAGAAGGTGCACGGAACCCCCATCCTGATGAGACGTACCATATAGAAAATTGAAGAAAGTTTGTTCCAGCTCTTCTTGATAAAAAAAATATTCTTGACTTTATTTCATAAGATTAAAATACAAACAGCCCCTCGGACATCACTACAACGCACAGGAGGACATGAGCTACGTGTTTCAATTGCTGCCGCGATCTTTATCAAAGCTACACACAACTGAGTGAAAAAACATTAAATGGGACCTGACACCAATCAAATATCAGATTTCCATCACATGATCAAAGGTCCTTGTACTAAAAAGTGCATAAATTAGACTTAAATAATTTGTAGCGGTATACATATGTGGTTTCATATATATCAAATTTATGCACTTTTTTTGTGCGTTGTAGTGATGTCCGAGCGGCTGTTTATATTTTAATCTTCTGAAATATAGTCAAGAATTTTTATCAAGAAGAGCAGGAATGAACTTTCCTCAATTTCCCAACAGAGTGCTTGACAAGAAGCACATCTCTAATGTGAACATAGCCTTAGCCATATTTCACATCTCTGACTCACTGTGGACACTACAGCACCCTGCTCAGTACTATAATCCTGAATGTAAATCGAGTAAGCTGTTATTTACAGCAGGTTAAATAGAAAGTTGATCACATGTTCAATACTTAAGTTTATCTATTTCTAAAGTTGCTATTGACATGAAATTCTCCCCAGATGTCAACCCATCCAATCCACACAGGCGAAGAAATCAAACCATAGATGTCCTTAAATTAAGTTGTGTAATAATGTGAAAGGTCACAGAAAAAGTATTGAACACATGAAGAAAGAGCTGCAAAAAGCAGTGGAAAGTCATGACACCAGCTGAAATCTATAACTAGAAAGCAATCCTGCACGTATCAGCTGGGTCAACTGATGGCCTATGAAAATGTGTCTCATTACCAAGGTGCCACAAAAGAAACCAGTGAGCTGTCTCAAGAACTTCACAACTTTATTGTTCCATAACCAGATTCTCCCTGCAAGATAACAGAAAGATTTCACAAAGACCTGGAATCAGTAGGTACAACTGTTTCAAAGACTATAAGACTATAAGTAATGTACTCCACCTCCATAGCCCGTTTGCATGCTCACCACAAGACTATTGCTGAAAAGCATATTCACGTGCATTTACAGTTTGCTTAAGATTTAGACAAGCCTGTGAAATACTGGGAGAATATAGTCTGTTCAGATGAGACCAAACTTGAACTCTGGATGCCATAATGTACCCATGTTTGGAGGCCAAAAGGCACTGCATGTCACTCCAAAAACACCATACCAACAATGAAGTTTGGAGGTGGGAACATGGTTGTGTAGGGCTGTTTTTCAACATACGGCACTGCCAAACTTCATGTGATGGAAGGAAGGATGAATGGACAGATGTACTGAGACATTCTTGATTAACATCTGTAGCCATTTACGAGGATGATGACGATGAAACGAGGGTGAACATTTCATCAAGATAATGATCTCACACACAGCCAAGGAAACTCGATTGGTTTCAGATAAAGAAAATCTGCTAGAATTGCCCAGCCAATCACCTGACCTGAATCCAATAGAAAATGTATGGAAGGAACTAAAGCTCATAGAATGAGCCCACAGGACCTTCAGGATTTGAAGAGTGTTTGTGTGAAAGAACGGGGCAAAATCTCATCTGAGCAATGCTTGTAACTAGTTTCTCCATACAAGAGGCATCTTGAAGCTGTCATCACCAACAAAGGCTTTTGTATGAAGTATTAAATTTCAGTAAGCTTGTTCAATAATTTTTCTGTGTAATTTCTCATTATTACACACAACTTAATTTATGGACATCTATGGTTTAATTTCGTTGCCTGTGTGTTTTGGATGGGTTGTTACCAATATCTGGTGAGAATTTCATGACAATAGCACCTTTAGAAATAGATTTACTTAGGAAATTGGTGACGTGTTCAATAATTATTTCACCCACTGTACGTACTCCTTGTCTGTTGTAGTGTGAGATGTTTGTATTTAATTACTTTCTACTATTGAATTATTTCTATAAAGTAATTCTGTTACCTGCACCTGGCTTCCTCTTATGGCCATCTTCTTGTGCAGTAGTCCATTATGAGATTTTCATATAGCTTGGCAAACACCTCTGATATCATCACCCTGAGCCTTTAGGCCTGCTTTAGCAGACACCAGGTGCTTGGGTATTAAGTAGCATTGTCCATAGTTTTAAGTTTGTCAGGAGTTACTTATTCGCTTAGCTTAGGTCCAGTGTCAGCTTTCCCCGAGTTCCATTCTACAACCTGTTATTTCCAAGCTCCATCCAGTTTTCTTGATGTTGTCCTCACTAAGATCTCAGCTTCTCCCAACTGTTCTCGATCCTCTTCACACATTGTCTTTGTAATTTAGGTAATGCTTCTCTTCAAGTGAATCTCCATTCCCCTTTATGTCATGACTTTCCTGTGGTTAAACCATTTTCTTGCTACAAGTCCCAGTTTGCATGCGTTGCTTCTTTTAACCATCATCCTGTTGGAATGTGTCAGACTATCTAATTCCCTATTATACCTTGTGATTTACCATTGCCCTGCTGGAGGATACGAAACTGTATTCCTGTGATTAGCTGCTTCCCTGACAGAAGATATGAGTTTCCTATAAAGTTACAGTTCCCGTGTGTATTTGCACACCTGCTTGCTTCTTCAGTGCTACTTACTCCACTTGTTTGGTGTCCTGCTTACCATGGAACACCACACAGTGGCTAATTAAATGCTTGTCGATGTATATTTTCTATGTTGGGTTGCAGAATGGCAATTTACATGTTAACAATATGCTTCATATCAGTATTCAGAAAGCCAAAGTCTCTGTGTAGACCCCGCTTAAATTTAACATTGTGGCCCCAGACCACATTTTAGTTGGAAACCCTTGGTTTAGAGAATGCACCTCAACCCTTAACATTACTTTGTTTCAGTTTGGCTCAACATAGTGCTGTGTATAAAATCTCATGATTGTTCTTGGAGAGCTTTTTTTCTCATAGTAATGATTTTTCTATTCCTTCTTCATTGGGAACCCATGATCTTTCTCTGGTTGAGAAATTGTTTATTTCTCAATTATCATGTGATCTGTCAAGCTCTTGATACTGTTTCAAGTGAGCAATACTCCTCTTCCATTTTCTTTGTCACACTGCATTCAAGAGGATTGTTTGTATCGCACCATCTTTGATGTTATGTTCTAATGACAGCAGCCCACTTCACAGGAAGGAATGGAGAAGTTGTAAACATTCTCTCGCCCAACTGAAGAGAAAGGTCATCCTCTGCCTTAAATTGGCAATCTGAAAACAGCATGTTCTGCCTCAATGCAATAACAAAACTGTATATGTGCCCATGATAATATTAACAAATAATGATTCCTTTCCCCAATTCTTAGGGTATGTGCACACGTCCGGATTTCTTGCAGAAATTTCCTGAAGAAAACTGGAAATTTTCTGCAAGAAATCCGCATTTTTTTTTTGCGTTTTTTTTGCGTTTTTTTTAGCATTCTGCAAGCGTAATTAGCTTGCAGAATGCTGAAGTTTTCCAAGCGATCTGTAGCATCGCTTGGAAAACTGACTGACAGGTTGGTCACACTTGTCAAACATACTGTTTGACAAGTGTGACCAACTTTTTACTATAGATGCTGCTTATGCAGCATCTATAGTAAAAGATAGAATGTTTAAAAATAATAAAAAAAATAAAAAAATGCTTATACTCACCCAGACATCTCCTCAGCGGCGTCCGTTCCTCTTCCTATAGCTGGTGTGTGCGCGCAGGACCTTCCATGACGTCGCGGTCATGTGAGCGGTCACATGACCGCTCACGACCAATCACAAGACAGTGACGTCATCACAGGTCCTTCACCGCACAGCAGCTATAGGAACCGAAGCGGCAGCATGCAGCGGTGAGGTGGGAACACTCCGGGGACATCGAAGGTGAGTATAGGACTATTTTTTATTTTAATTCTTTTATTTTTGACCAATTATATGGTGCCCAGTCCGTGGAGGAGAGTCTCCTCTCCTCCACCCTGGGTACCAACCGCACATAATCTGCTTACTTCCCGCATGGTGTGCAGAGCCCCGTGCGGGAAGTAAGCAGATCAATGGACTCCTAGGTCTGCGGAATCCCTGCAATTCCGCATTTTTAATGAACATGTTGCTTTTTTTTTCGCGGAAAAAATCGCAACATTTGCACAAAAAATGCGGAATACACTGTAAATAATAGGAGGCATATGTTAGCGGTTTTTTTTATCGCGGTTTTATAGCGAAAAAACGCAAAAAATCCTGACGTGTGCACATACCCTTAGGCTGTGTGCACACGTAGCAGATTTTTTGCGTTTTTTTCGCGGTTTTGTGCTATAAAAATGCTATAAAACCGCGAAAAAAACGCTAACATTAAGCATCCTATGTAACAGAATGCATTCCGCATTTTTTGTGCACATGCTGCATTTTTTTCCTGAGCGGAATCGCAATCCAGAAAAAAACGCAGCATGTTCATTAAAATTGCGGAATCGCGGTGATTCTGCACCCATAGGAGTGCATTGATCTGCTTACTTCCCGCACGGGGCTGTGCACACCATGCGGGAAGTAAGCAGATCAAGTGCGGTTGGTACCCAGGGTGGAGGAGAGGAGACTCTCCTCCACGGACTGGGCACCATATAAGTGGTAAAAAAAAAAGAATTAAAATAAAAAATAGCGATATACTCACCCTCTGGCGGCCCGACCTGTTCTCAGCGGCTTCCGAGGTGTGTGTGAAGGACCTGCGATGACGTCGCGGTCACATGACCCGCGGTCACGTGACCGCTACGTCAATGGAAGGTCCTGAACACACAGCATTAGGAATGGACGCCGCTGAGGTGAGTATAACCTTTTTTTTTTTTTTTATTATTATTTTTAGCATTCTATCTTTTACTATTGATGAGGTATAGGCTGCATCTATAGTAAAAAGTTGGTCACACTTGTCAAACACTATGTTTGACAAGTGTGACCAACCTGTCAAACAGTTTTCCAAGCGATGCTACAGATCGCTTGGAAAACGCTAGCATTCTGCAAGCTAATTATGCTTGCAAAACGCTAGTTTTCTGCGGGTATATGCATGCAAATTCTGCATGCGATATACCCGCGGCAGGAGGCGCAGAATTGCCGCGGAAATTCTGCTACGTGTGAACTCAGCCTTACTGTATATTATTTGTAAGAAGTCAAAGGGTTTTTTTTAATTGAAAATCAAAAATATTATGAGTTGACCCAAAGGTCGCCCACAATGGGATATGGTGCTTGAGTTAAGGTAGATTTAGACATTGTTCTCTTGTCTCTATGAGGACTTAGAAAAATGTCATTATCTCTCACAATCTTAAGGTTTGCTACTCCTAAATTGAGCAGCTGCCTCTGATCCATAATACCTGTCCAGAAGTGATCCTTGGCCCTCCACGTTTAATTTGATTATGTTATTATTGAGAAATTTCCAGTTTAACCAGATTCAATCATGGTGTTTTGGTCTATTGCTCTGAACTCTGAGCTTGTGCAATGGACCAAAACATCTTATACACTTCAAAATTTGCAATAAAAGTTAAAATGAATAAAAAAGGCAGGAATGTAAAAATGCATAAAGCATGAAATACATACCTGCCTACACTCACCCCCTCTCCATTTCTTCATCTAATTTGTCATTGTAATCCACAAAGGGAAAAGAAAATAATATATGACCCAGAAGGCATCCATTTGTCTTCTCTCCTTCCCTGAAAGGGTATCTGCACATGTTTAGGATTTGTCACAGAGAGTTCTGCTGCAAATCTTGATGGGTTGGCAGGAGAAAAGCTTCCTAAAATGTCCTTGTTTTTGTCTCTTTTTTTTTACATACAATTTTGATGTGAATTATTCCCACTCATTAGTATGCAAATCTACAAGGACAAAATCAGCAACATGTGCCTGAGACTTCAGATATCTCATTCATTTTGCTGGTACCAGGTGTTCCTTCACTTTTTGTGACAAAACTGCAAGGAATGCAATATGTGCACATGTCCTTAGGATACATTTAGACAAAAGTTGACCACCTCCCTCCGGGATGTCTTACACACCTGGATCTATGTGCAGCTCTCTGCACTCTTCCACATCTCTGACATCTTGGATAGGCCTAGGTCAAGAGCACTTTTATGTTTTAGAAGCTTTTTTGTTTACATTTCTAAATTTATTTTTAGGAAAATCAGACACTCTATGACCTAACATAACATTTATTTGAAGCTCTTAAGAGTTCCAGCTACAAAATCTGAAAGTAAAATCCAGACCAATCAAACCACATTTATGATGTAATTTAAGGGTTATTATATTATTTTCCCAAAACACATCTGTTGGAATTGTGTTCCCTGTATCCATTACTCTTTCAGTAAAATATTACTTTCTGACATTGCTCCTAATCTCTAGGTCGTCAGTATTAGATTGGTGGGGGTCCATCTTACAGCACACCCATCGTTCAGGCGTAATTAGCAATGCTGGTTGTAAACAGTGCATGGAGCCAGATCAGAACAGATCCATACACTGTGTAGAGGTCATTGAGAAGAACTGCAAATCAGCTCCCATTGAATTAAATATTGCTGAGCTGAAGTTCTTGGGAGTTGGTTGTGATAATTGATATTAGGCTTGTGGCTGAAAATAAATAATGTCTAGTGAGTTAATTTCACAAAAGCTTTGTGCTGTTATAACAATGTAGATTCTCAAAATTGTCCTCATCCCAACGTGCATGACCTCTCTTGCCTACCCGTCATCAATAAGACGGTAGCTAGGCTTTAACCCCTTCACGACATATATACATCATAGGTCATAACCTGACATTTGATGCAGGCTCCGGCGCTGAGCCCACATCTTTACCAACACATGACAGCTGATTTGAACAGCTGACATGTGCCCCTAACAGCTGTAGGTGGAATCGCGATCCACCTGCGGCTGTTAACATGTTAAATGCCGCTGTCAATCTCTGAAATCGTCCAGAAGAAACCCGGCCCATTGGCTCCTCTGTCAAATGATCATGGGATGCCAATGGATTGGCATGTCAACGGGGGGTCTGCAGAAGACCTCCCATGCTTGTCATTGCAGATCTGCTATGAGCTCCGTTCTGTGGCCAGCGTTCATAGCAGATGATCAGTTCTGCTACACATAGCAGGTCTGAAGCCTTGCTATGTGTAGCACAAGTGATCAGAAGATTGCAGCATCAAATATTGAAGCAAGTTAAAAAAAAAAATGTGGTAGGTTGACTCACTTGGCTTCTTAAAGAGGTAGACACAGGAACCGTTTCTATTTAAAGTCCACCAGGTTTATTGTAATCCTCATAAACCACGTCACCAGAAAACATAAAAACAGCCTTTGTCCGGCACACGATAATACAAAAAGTAACAAGTCCGTACAATAGTGCTAGTTATCCAACCTGGCTTAGAGTCCAGCTTCTTAGTCCTTTTCGCAAGGGTATTCGATTCAGGAGCTCTGCAACCTCTGCACACACAAGCCCCTTAGGAGACAAAACCTCTTTCAATTTTACCAAGTGAACTACACCCAGGGTTGGACATTTGGTGAGTAGCAGTCTCTCCCAACTCATCAGCTGCTCACTATCAATCTGTCATGGCCGATTAACCCCTCTCAGCACTTAGAGTTCTGGAGCATTTTCCTGTATGTACTAAAGCATTACTTCAACTTTATCTCCCAACCTCTAGGTGTCCGACAGCCACCTAACACCCCATTCAAATTATAACAAAAAAAATACACGTTTGGTATCGCTGCATTCAGAAACGCCCAATCTATCAAAATATAAACTAAATCCAATCAGTAACGAGAAAAAAAATCAAAATGCCAGAATGGCGGGGTTTTTTTGGTCACTGCAATATTGCAATAAAATGCAATAACAGGAGACCAAAACATCGTATCTACCCCAAAATGGTACTAGTAAAAACATCAGCTTGACGCCCAAAAAAAAAGCCATCACCCTACCCCAGATCCCCAAAAATGGAGATGCTACGGGACTCCGAAAATGGCATTTTTTTTTCCATCACTTAAAAGCAAACCTATATATGTTTGGTAAATGTGTGACAGTCACAACACATGTATGGAGAGCCGGTGTGTTGGCCTCTCCATGCATATGTTTTCACTGTCACCGCTACACATGCAGCTGTGGAGCTGATCAGCCGGCGCTCTACATGTATCTGGGTTCTTGCTGTAGCTTATTCGGTAAGCGCTATAGCTTGCCAAATAAGAAGGGACCCAAACATATTCGCTCATCTCTAGTAATGACCCAAGCTCTGGCGCTGGCACTCCAGAGCGGAGCGTGCGGCCGCACAGCAATACATGGAGCTGCACGCTCCGCTCCGGAGTGCCGGTGCCAGAGCTTGTTTTTAACCTGCGAGTCTCGGCCGTATCTCGCTGTATTCTGACTCCGGCCTTATGCAAAAAAACGAGAAGGGAGCGCATATGAGCAGGACCAGTGAGACTATGGACAGTATAATGGCTGTGACAGACGAGAGGCCACTAACCTTCTAGGGTTATGCACCCCTGCATAACCCCGGTATAGAGTGAGGAGGAAGGACTAACACCTTAGAAATTGTGGTTCAGCCTGCTGTGAGCACGGTGGTGTGGAATGCTGCCAGCGTCGGGGTATTACCAAGGTGCACACTGGGAGTCACGTGATCGCAGGTCCTTTAGCTGTGATCGCAGGTCCTTTAGCTGTGATCGGAGGTGTGTACTTCTGAATGTCTCGCCTGGAGCTGCTTCTGCCGCGCACCCATATAGAGGGATGTGTGAAGGAGAAAGGGAGACAGCACTGTCTGAACGGAGCGCTAAGGCAGAGATGATGCAAGGAAATATGATTAAAAAAGGCACAAACCTATATTATCCACAATACGTTTCAACAGCACTACGCTGTCTTCATCAGGTGGTATAAAAAAATGAAGGAATGGTAACACATTTAAAGAAAAAAGCACCAATAGATGAAGGCGATCAATTAAACCAAAGGACACCCTTGAGGCTCCAGAGAGAACATATAAAAACAATTGATGCAACAATACAGAAATAAATGTAAAAACGCATAATATGAGACAGTTTCAAAATTACATATGTAAAAAAATACATATATATTAAAATAGTTTAATGACTAACAGTATTATCTATGGTGAGATTCAAGCCCTCTGGGGCCAGGGTACCTAGTTTAAAAATCCAGTAGCTTTCCCTGTTGATAAGGCTACCCAATCGGTCTGGAATGTTATCAGCAATTTGATCAATAATAATGAGACTCAGGAATTTGGGGTCTTTTTGGTGTGTCAAGCAAAAATGTTTAGATAACCACTACGGATGTTATGACGATGCTTATTAAGTCGAGCATGCATTGTTTGAATAGTGCGGCCTACATACTGGAGGCCACATGTGCATTGTAACAAATAAATGACAAAAATTGACAGGCAGTCCTCATGACAATGCTATGATTGGTGCCTGTTTTGTTCGATGTAAATGTTTTTACACCATTCTGAATGGAGGAGCAACATAAACATTTAGGAGTTTTACAAGCAAAACATCCTGGATTTAAAGTGACCCTACTGGTCCCTAGAGGTTTCAATGTGGTTATACTAGGAACAACTAAATTACGTAGGTTACAATTCTTTCTGAAAATAATTTTTGGTTTGTCAGGAAGGCTTTTATAATGAACAGGGTCTCCTTTTAAAATAAACCAATATTTTTAAATTTTAGCATTTAGAGAACATTGTAAAAAAAAAACAATTGTGGAATTGCTCTTTTTTTTTAAATTTCACTACACTTGGATTTTTTTTTACCCTTTTTCCAGTACATTATATGGGTAAAATAACTGATGTCATTCATAATCACAACTGGTCACGCAAAAAGCAAGCCCTCATACAGCCACATTGACAGAAAAAAAAGTTATGGCTCTGGGAAGAAGGGGAGCAAAAAATTGAAACGGAAAACCCCGAGATTGTGAAGGGGTTAAAAATATAGGTGTACAAAATCAGTCATTACATTAAACCATAATCTTTTGATCTCGTGAAAGACAAATTTGGTGTAAAATAAAATATAATAAATAGAGGAATTTGGTTTAATCCCATCACCCCAAGCTGTTCTCACCTTCCTGACCAGGCCAAATTTTACAATTCTGATCAGTGTCACCTTATGAGGTGGAAAATTTCAACAAATTCCACTGATTCTGAGATTGTTTTCATGACACATTGTACTTCATGATAGTGGTAAATTTTGGTCGATATTATTTGCATTTATTTATGAAAATATCGAACATTTGACAAAAATGTGAAAATGTTGCTTTTTTTTTTCATTTTAATTCCCTCAAACCAGTTATACCACATAAAATAGAAAATAAATATAATTTACCACATGGCTACTTTACATCAGCATTATTTTTGAAACATCATTTTTTTATGACACTAGAAGGGTTAAAAGTTTATCAGCAATTTTTACAACAGAATTTATAAAACCAGTTTTTTAGGGACCACATCACATTTAGGGCGGTTTCACACGTCCAGATAATTCCGGTACCGGAGTTATCCGTGTCTGTGCTCATGTGGCACATCCGTGTGGCACACATGCGGCAGCCGTGTGCCACATCAGGACCACACGGACGGCCGCCGAGAAGCAGCTCTACAATAAGCGCTGTCCCCTGCTTGTGGTGCTGAAGCCAGCTGTCATCCGTTCTCCCCTGCGCGGCCGGCGATCAGCGCAAGACTGGGAGAATGAATGAAAGAAAACCTGACGTGGGGTCCCCCCTATATTTTACAACCAAAACTCACAGGTGAGGGCTGCTATCCTCAGGCTGGTAAGGGGCCATGGATATAGGCCCCCACAGCCTAAAAGCAGCAGCCCGCAGCTTTTCCATCTTTATTCTTCTGCCATTACAAGCGAAGCCCTCGATCTCCTAGAAAAAAGTTAAAATAAAAGACCAACAATATACCCATACCTGTCCGCCGTACAGTCAAGTTCCATGCAGTAATCCATATCTGGGGACATTTACATTTTACAACCGGAAGCGCTGCTAATGCTGCCGCTCCCAGCTGTAAACGACTGGCGAATGAAACACAGAGCGGAGCTCTGGTGACTAGCGGTGACGTTACTAAAGCTGCACCCCTGGCGGCATGAACTCAAATGAACTCTTCAGCGTGGGAAAATCAGCTGCCATTTTCCCACTTTTTTGGGTGGTATGATGAAAACCATAGTTTTTTGCCATGTTCATTATTTATTTTTTACAGTGTTCATTGAAGCGGTTAAATAGATCGGAGTGTTTTAGACATGATACAAAATGTGTATTTTCTCTAGTCACCTTCCACGACGGCATATGGAGGTTGTCTCTTTGCCCTAATGGGGAACAGGAAACACAGAGGTTAAAAGGACCTCCCACTTGCCAGTGTCTTTCCTGTTCCCCATGGGACAGGGAGAGGTTTCCTCATGTGCTGTAGTGGCCGGTGGCTACGGTACCTTGCAGGCGCTGCCTGTTTAGCCGGGCAGCAGATGGTCGCCTCTGGCCTCCTCCTCATGCTGCTCCCGTCGTCCTGCTTGCAGGTCCTCGGGACCCCCTCCCGGCCTTCCCGCGCCCCCACGAGGGCAAAGCAGGCCGGGGTTCCCTGACCGGGCTCCTCCTGGAGCTGCCCGGCGTCCTCCTCCTCCATGGTCGGCTCGGCGTTCCGGAAGTGACGTCAGCGGCTCTCGCGCGTCACTTCTGGTTTCTTCATGCATTCAGAAGCCGGTACTTCCGGGTTTCGCCGGCCGGCGTGTCGGACCGCACAGCTCCCTCACCTGGATTCCGGAGGGGGAGGGGGATTAATCGCTGGAGCAGGTGCTTGGACGGCGTCCATAAAAGCCTGCTGAACCACCACTGAGGTAAGGCTATCTCCTTCAGTATGGAAGGTTCTTCATGCCCCGTATCTGCGGAGCCCAGCGCCACCCCTGCCTCTGTAAGTGTTCGCAGGGATGGGATCCGGGAGGAGTGTAGCAGGGGTTAGAAGTCCTCACCCCTCTCTCCCTTTATATATTTCAGGGAGAAAAACCTGCCCCTAAAGGTGCCTATAGAAAGAAGTGCCCTATCTGTTCCTCTAAATGTCCTCCTAACTGGGACAAGAAACTCTGTCAGTCATGTACAGACAAGATAATAAGAGCTGAGCAGCCATCACTATTGGATGAGATTCGCTCATTAGTAAAACAGGAGGTACAATCTTCTCTGGCAGCCTTTACACCTCCACCCCCACCTCCATCTCCGCAGCCACAACCTCATTCCCCGGCTAAAAAGAGGAAAATTCAGGTTGTGGAATCTGACTCTGATTCGGACCTCTCTCATGCCTCATCTGTTGGCTGGGAGGATCCAGTATCTCCTAAAGCTGAGGTCAGGAAATACCTCTTTTCCTCAGACTATATTGAGGATCTAGTCTCTGCTGTCCGTAATACCATGGGACTAGAAGAGGAACCTGTACCGCAGTCCATTCAGGATCAGATGTTCGGTGGTCTTTCATCGGAGAAGAGAGTGGGCTTCCCAGTTCATGCCAATATCATCAGTATGATTAATCAGGAATGGGAACTACCTGAGAAGCGTCTCAGTACCCCTTCAGAAATGAAGCACAGATTTCTGCTTGAGGATGACCTGAAATTAGATATTCCCAAGGTCGATGTGCAAGTGGCTAGAGTCGCCAAGAGAACTGCACTCCCCTTTGAGGATTCTTCTCAATTGAAGGATCCCATGGATAGGAAGATCGAAAGTCTCCTCAGAAAATCATGGGAAAAATCATGGGAAATCATGGCTTGAAAAATTAGAGAATCACATATCTCAAGGTACCTCAAGAGGCGAGATATTGGATTCCCTACCCATTTTGCATAAAGCTACAGGGTATTTGGCGGACGCTTCTCTGGAATCTGTAAGAGTCGCCGCCAGATCCCTCGTACTTTCCAACTCTGCCAGAAGAGCCCTCTGGCTTAAGCTCTGGAGTGGGGATATCACCTCTAAGTCTAAGCTCTGCACCATACCCTTCAAAGGAGACTACGTCTTTGGTCCTGCCCTAGACGATATTCTCGATAAAGCCACCGACAAAAAGAAGGCGCTCCCTGAGCAAAAACAGCCTAGGAAACGTTTTTTTCGTGGCCCACAACCTCAGTCCTCTCAAGCAAGAGGCAAAGGAAAAACTGGCAGGTGGAGCTACGCAAAGGGTAGGGGAAAGAATATCTTTGTCCCGCAACAGCAGCAGCAGCAACAATCCCAGCAGGACAAACAATGACTCTGACCCGGTGGGGGGAAGACTCTCGAAATATGTGGTTCAGTGGGAGGATATTACCAGCTCCCACTGGGTTCTCAATGTCATCAGAGACGGCCTGTTAATAGAGTTAATTTCTCCCCCACCTCAGGGTCTAAAAGTCACTTCCCTTCCATCATCAAGGGATCGCAGTCTATTGTCCTTAGGTCTCAAAGACCTTATCAGATCAAATGTAATTTCCCCAGTCCCACAATCAGAGTGGGGAAAGGGACACTACTCCCGACTCTTCCTGGTTCCCAAACCTTCAGGAGACGTCCGGATTATTATAAACTTAAAGGGTCTGAACCAGCACGTGAAATATCGCAAGTTCAAGATGGTCCGTAAGATCTGCGATTCCTCTGATAGAACATCACTCTTTTATGGCTACCATCGATCTCAAGGATGCGTATTTCCACATCCCTATTCACCCGAGACACAGAAAATATCTCAGGTTTGCGATACAGGGGAATCATCGGGTGGAGCACTATCAGTTTGGAGTCCTTCCCTTCGGCATTTCATCAGCACCGAGGGTGTTCTCCAAGGTGATGGCCGAAGTAGTGTCATTTATCCGAAAGCAAGGTGTCTGTATAGTGCCCTATCTGGACGATCTTCTGATAGTTGCTTCCACCGAGATAACCCTGATAGCACATGTCTCTACCACCCTAGACATTCTGAGATCCCTAGGTTGGATTCCGAACCTACAAAAATCTCAGCTTCAACCCGCAAAAACCAGGAGATTTCTGGGAGTAATGCTGGACTCAGCAAGACAAATGTCCTTCCTCCCGGACGATCACAGGCTTCCCCTACTAACAAAAATCAGGAAGTTCAAAGAAATGAGATCCCCTACTCTGCGAGAGGGAATGTCGCTGTTGG
Source organism: Ranitomeya variabilis (assembly GCF_051348905.1). Classification (NCBI taxonomy): domain Eukaryota; kingdom Metazoa; phylum Chordata; class Amphibia; order Anura; family Dendrobatidae; genus Ranitomeya; species Ranitomeya variabilis. The sequence continues at coordinate 100,540,004 of NC_135237.1, forward strand.
GTTCCATGACAGCCTGCATACAGTCGGTGGCTTGGGCTCAAGCTCACTCAAGGACTCTGCAAGCCCACATTCTACACAATTGGGATGGTCGACCTGGCACTCTTGCCAAGAGGATCCACACTCCGGGCAGAGTGAAAGCCTCTTTAACATGGTGGATGAAGCCCAGGAACCTTCTGAAAGGAGTATGCTGGATTCAGTCTCCTCTAACCACCATCAAAACAGATGCCAGCAAGAGAGGCTGGGGAGCCATAGTGAACCATGTCCCCTATCAGGGCCAGTGGAGCCAATCGATTTCCGAGAAATCATCAAATTTCAGGGAGCTCAAGGCTGTGGAAGAGACTCTACTAGCGGCAAGGCATCAGATTTCGGGTCATCATGTACAGATATACTCGGACAACATGACCACGGTGGCCCATATCAGGCACCAGGGCAGTACAAGAACCCTCAGTCTAATAAAAATCTCCGCTCGAATCTTTTCTTGGGCCGAAAAGCACTTACTATCCCTGACGGCAATCCACCTCAAGGGAACTACAAATATTCAGGCAGACTACCTAAGCCGCCAGGAAATCCATCCTGGCGAATGGAGCCTTGATCCTCAAACATTCAGCATGCTAGTTCACAGATGGGGTCATCCAGACATCGACCTCTTTGCCTCTCACCAGAACGCAAAGGTCGAAACCTTTTTTTCCCTGAACCCGAGAGGCAATCCCAGGGGGTTGGATGCCTTAACCCAAGATTGGCCGTTTCATCTAGCTTATGCTTTTCCGCCAATCCCCATCCTTGCCAAGGTTCTACGGAAGATACGCCTAGAAAGGACTCCAACTATCCTGATAGCTCCATTGTGGCCCAAAAGGAGTTGGTTCAACCTAATTACCCAACTACAAGTGGATGGACCAGTAATGTTGCCGATAAAACACGATCTTCTTTCTCAGGGTCCCATTCTCCACCCAGACCCTCAGAAGTGGAGCTTGGCGGCGTGGTTGCTGAAACCCAGGTTTTAAGAGCTAAAGGGCTATCAATTCCTGTTATAGCTACCCTACAAAAATCGAGAAAACCGGTGACCAACGCCATCTACAACAAGATCTGGAAAAAGTTTTCTTCATTCTGTCTGCCTAACCTTCCAGACCCCCTCAAGCCTAATATACCCATCATATTGGACTTTTTGCAAAAAGGCTTGGAAATAGGTCTCAGGCCCAGTACCCTCAAGGTCCAGGTCTCTGCACTTAGCTCGGTCTTTGATCAAGATTTAGCGAGTCATCGCTGGATTAAAAGGTTCATGACATCGGCTACTAGAATGAATCCTAGAAAACAGGTCATAGTTCCCCCATGGGATCTCAATATAGTTCTGCAGGGTCTGACAGGTCCACCCTTTGAACCACTATCATCTTGTTCTCCACAAAACCTAGCCTATAAAGCCGTGTTCTTGGTTGCCATTACTTCAGCCAGAAGGATTGGTGAATTACAGGCCTTGTCTACACGAGAACCTTATCTCCTGGTAAGAGATGATTCAATTGTGCTTAGTCTTGATCCGTCCTTTCTTCCGAAGGTTATCTCTGACTTCCACCGTTCTCAAGAGATTTTTCTACCAACCTTTTGCCACAATCCAACAAACTCGGAAGAAAGAAGATTCAACACCTTGGATGTTCGACGTATTCTTTTACAATACTTGGACCACACCAGTACATTCCGAATTGATCATAACCTGTTTGTCCATCTCTCAGGACAAAACAAAGGGAAAAAAGTAGCCAAAAGTACCATCGCTACATGGATCAAGAAGGCTATTACGGAAGCCTATCTCGCTCAAAACAAGTTACCTCCAGTAGGTATCAAAGCCCATTCAACAAGATCCACTTCGGTTTCCTGGGCAGAAAGAGCAGGCGCATCTCCGGAGCAGATTTGCAGGGCAGCAACGTGGTCTTCACTCCATACCTTCTCTAAACATTACAGACTAGATGTATTGTCCAACAAGGACTTAGCCTTCGGCCGCAAAGTACTCCAGGCCGTTGTCCCTCCCTAGTGCCAAAATTAGTTGGTATTCCTCCATATGCCATCGTGGAAGGTGACTAGAGAAAATAGAATTATTCTTACCGTTAATTCGGTTTCTAGGAACCTTCCACGACGGCACTAATTTCCCACCCGATATATATTCCTGGATTAGTTCTGGGATTTTAAAGGTAAACCAGTGCAATGGTCTCAGTTGTAAGTCACTGGCAAGTGGGAGGTGGGAGGTCCTTTTAACCTCTGTGTTTCCTGTTCCCCATTAGGGCAAAGAGACAACCTCCATATGCCGTCGTGGAAGGTTCCTAGAAACCGAATTAACGGTAAGAATAATTCTATTTTTTTTTTTACATAAACATGTTTATTGATTAATTTTTTCATCTTTTTGTTCTTTATTTTGTGATTTTTTTTTTAAATACTTTTTAAAAAATGTTTTACATTTTCTTAAAATTGGACTTTAACCTCTTAACCCCTGGAGGTATTTTCTGTTTTGCGTTTTAGTTTTTACCTCCCCTTCTTCCCAGAGCCATAACGTTTTTTATCTTTCTGTCAATATGGCCGTGTGAGGGCTTGTTTTTTGCGGGAATAGTTGTTCTTTTGAATGACACCATTTGTTTTACCATGTCGTGTAATAGAAAACGGGAAAAAAATTCCAAGTGCGGTGAAATTGCAAAAAAAAAGTGCAATCCCACACTTGTTTTTTGGTTTGCTTTTATACTAGGTTCACTAAATGATAAAACTGACCTGCCATTATGATTCTCCAGGTCATTACAAGTGCATAGACACCAAACATGTCTAGGTTCTTTTTTTATCTTAAGTGGTAAAAAAAATTCCAAACTTCGCAAAAAAAACGCCATTTTCCAATACCCGTAACGTCTCCATTTTTAGTGACCTTGGTTTGGGTGAGGGATTATTTTTTGCGTGCCGAGCTGACGTTTTTATTGATACCATTTTGCTGCAGATACGATTTTTTGATCGCCCGTTATTGCATTTTAATGCAATGTCACAGCGACAAAAAAAAGTAATTCTGTCGTTTTGACTTTTTTATCGCTACGCCGTTTAGCGATCAGGTTAATCCTTTTGCAACATAATAAATAAAGATATGCATAACCAGGAAGATGCCGCGTCAGTTCTCATCATGACTTGTGTTATGTACTAAAAATATCAGAAATGGTAACCCAAACCGTCCATAGGCAGCTGGCTCTATGTTATGGGTGACCAGCATTGTAATCAGACAAGAGAGCAATATAGTAATAACGATTTCTAGATGGCATGGGTTTTATAATTGTGTCATGAGAAGCCATAATGACCACATGGCAAATACATCATACAGGTTGTCGGAGATCATAGCCAGGAGGCTCCTATGGCGCGGCGTTCTCTATCTTGCTGGCATTATGAAGGTAAAATCTATCTTGCACATAGCATGCAGCAAGCAGACGTCATCTGACAGTTGTTCTTTGATCGGTTGCCTGTATCAATTTGCACAGTAAATGAACCTGAGTGACTTCTCACCGGACACCTCTAACATATAACTGATAAAAGGAGTAAATCTCTGAAGGTCAGCACCAGAGCGCCAGATACCATTCAGCATACTAAATAACTTAAATGTCAGAAATACAAGAAAAAATATCTATCGTTCTGAGACAGAATGTTAGATGCTGAATGTATAAACTTACGAATGATCAGCCCTATGATGCACATTGTGCATGTGACTTTTATGAATATTTACTCACAAGCGTACCTGTCATTTAATACAAAACCTGTAGAGACACATGGTCCTGCCGGCTGTGCCTTTTTTAATGCTGTCTGCCCACGACATGGACTTGTGCATATTGAGTGACACTGTGCATCTATGGACTTTTCTGTACAACTCGGAAAGTGAAATGATCCAAAAATAAACATACTCGAGTCCTACAAGGATAATTTTATGCACAAATAATTGAAAACAGAGAAACACCGTTTTGATTTTACCCTGTAAATATGGAAAATTTCAAGCCAACATCTCTGGAAAAATAATTATGGCTTCAAACAATCGGAGACAATCCTTATAGACTGAATGAGAGACTATTGATGACATTCTAGCACGTGTAATCATGAACATACAATTGATTTCTGTACATTTGTAGTAAAGTTTCATGCTGCATTGTTAATACAATCATTTCAAAATAAGCATTAGTATTGAATCCCTTAAAGGGAATCTGTCAGCAGGTTTTTGCTACCTCATCTCAGAATAAGAACCACAAAATTCCACCAATTATTCTACCATAATTCTACCACTCCAATCATATATATAACACAAAAGGGTTATACTCATCTCAGAATAGCATAATGTAGGAAAAGAGACCCTGAATCCAAAGATGTATCACTTAGTTTATTGGGTGCAGCAGTTGTGACACAATTGGAGTTCTTGGATATGGCATGAAGCAGAGCTGCCCCCGCCCACACCAGACTCACCATGTACATAGTCTATAGACAGTGAGCTGCTTCTCACAGGAGGGGGTGTGGTTGGACTAGCAAGTAGTCTGGACAATAATAATCACAAGGTGATAAAACCTTCATTGTAAGTAAATAAAAGCAAACAGCTTAATAAGTGACACATTCTTGAAATCTGTGTTTTAACCACTACCTCATGCAGATTACATAGCAATACCCTGAGAGATTCCCTTTAATCCCTTTCTATCATCTAACATAATAATCTGCTCATGCCCTGGGCCTATTGACCATGGACTGATTATTACGTCATCGCGATCACCCGCACACACGGGTGGTGCACGGACGATCGCCTCCGGGTGGCAGCTGATTCTGACAACTGACAGCACTAAGTGCCAGGAGCGGTCATACACCACACCCGGCACTTTAACCCCGTGAATGCTGCAATCAAACGTGAGCCAGGAGCCAGCAGAAGGATGACAGCCCCACTGCCTTAGGATCGGAGACTACGTGGTGTGACGCGGGGTCCTGATCGTTGCCATGGTGACCCGATGTCATCATGATATTTTTTTTTTCGTTTTAAGTTTGCCAAAAACGTATTAATTTCAATTAGAACTGAGTTACTGTTCCTGACAATGGCCACTACACAGTGAATAGTGCTTTGTTGTTCAAAGTGCTTTCATTGTTTTATATTAAGTTTCTGCCAAAGCTGATCGGTGGGGATGATTGGATGTTCAACCCCTACATAGATCTATTATTGATGATATTTCCTATAGATGCAATGCAGTGGCTTGCGAAAGTATTCACCCTCTTTGGCATTTTTCTTGTTTTGCTACCTCACAAACTGGAATTTCGCTGTTTTTTTTAAGCTGACTGTAAGTTCGTGTAAAGAACATCTAACAGGAAAATGACCCAAGGCATACTGCTAAAGCAACACTCAAGTGGTTTAACCCCTTAACAACCACTGATACGCAAAGGGTTCTTATTCTCTCATTGCCATTTTAAAATGGCGATCAGGAATAAGGCTTTAGTGCCCCACAGAGTTGGAAAATCTCCAGGGTCTTGGCTACCGTGGGAAGGGGGGTAGCTGAGACCTCAGAGAACATGATCAGGGACGGATTTTCTGGTCCCCAATCACATGATCGTCGTTATTCAGCAGAGAGAGAAATTATGTCCCCCCGATACCGAAGCCGTCCATTGTCCCTCCTGCTCTGTCCCCCGGCCCTCCGTGTCATCTTTCTGCCGAGATCTGCCAGCCAGTACCTGGCGACAATAGGGAATTTTTCTTATTGGTTCCTTTTGATCACTCTGAAAGACCCTATCACAGTGATCAAAAGTAAAAAAAAATGTAAATCAAATCCCTATTGTAATGTTTTTTTAAATTTTAGAATTGTTATAAATTGTTTCCATTCTTTGCAGTTGGAGTTAGGGTTAGGGTTGGAGTTAGAATTGGATTTTTTTCAAAAGGTAAAAAATTTGATAACATTAGGTCATCATATTAAGTACGCTGTCATTAGTGTTGAGCGTAAGTGCTCGCTACTCAACTTTGCATTGGGTGCTTGGGTATGCACCGAGTATCATGGATCCCCTTTTTTTTCTTTCGTAGTGTCTAACAGCCGCAAAACATGCGGAGTGAGGTCTTGAGCATGTCACTCGAGCACCTGGGATATTTGGTGCATACTCGAGCACCCAATGAAAACTGGAGTAGCGAGCACTTGTGCTCAACACTAATGAAGACATATTCAATAAGACAATCTAATGTTATCAAATTTAGTGTCGCACCTGTGGGTTCAAAATGCTCACTATACCCCTGGATAAAATCCTTGAGAAGTATGGTTTCCAAACTGGCGTCACTTGTGGGGGGTTTACACTGTTTAGGCACAGCAGGGGCTCTCCAAATGTAACATGACGTCTACTCTCGATTTTTAGTTTCCAGCCAATGTTAATTTTTTCCTCCTACATTCCTTTGATTCCTGTGAATCACCTGAAGTGTTAATAAACTTCTTGAATGTGGTTTTGAGCACCTTGAGGGGTGCAGTTTTTAGAATGGTGTCACGTTTGGATTTGTTCTGTCATGGGGCCCCTCAAGTCACTTCAAATGTGATGCCCATAAAAAAATGGTTTTGTAAATTGTGTTGGGAAAATTAGAAATTGCTGGTAAACTTTTAACCCTTCTAACTTCCTATAAAAAAAAAGTTATGTTTCAAAAATTATGTTGATGTAAAGTAGACATGAGAAATGTTATTTATTAACTGTTTTGCGTGACATAACTCTGGTTTAAGGGCATAAAAATTACAATTTGCTAAATTTGCTAAATTTTTGCCAAATTTCCTTCCTTTTTTACAAATTAACACAAGTCATATAGAAGAAATGTTACCACTATCACGAAGTACAATATGTCACGAAGAAACAATCTCCGAATCAGTGGGATCCGTTGAAGCGTTCCAGAGTTATTATCTCATAAAGTAACACTGGTCAGAATTATAAAATTTGGCCTGGTTATTAAGGTCAAAATTTGCTCGGTCACTAAGGGGTCATTTGTAAATGTTTTGGAGTGGCCTAGTCAAAGCCCAGACCTTAATCCAATTAAGAATCTGTGGTCCGACATGAAGATTGCTCTTTACCAGAGGTAACCATCTAACTTGGAAGGGGCAGTTTTGCCGTGAGGAATGGCCAAAAATCCCAGTGGGAAGATGAGGAAAGCTCATAGAGTCTTATTTAAAGCGACTTGCAGATGTAATTGGCACGAAAGGAGACTCTACAAAGACTTTAGGGAGGTGGATAGTTATGCACATTGAAGTTTTCAGTCTATTTGTTGTTTGCTTCACAATACCAAGAAAACCAAATGTTGTAGGAATGTCCTTGACATGAATTGATGCAAACCCTAAAAAAACCCTGTGAAATTCCAGTTTATGAGGTAGCAAAACATGAATAAAGCCATGTGTGTGTGTGTGTGGGGGGGGGGGAATACTTTTGCAAGCCACTACAGGTAAAAAAGTTAAGGGGGAGACAACTTTCACGATGCACTTTAGGTCTTCAATACCATTAGTCCAGACAACCCTTCTAGGTTAAATCAGGACACGGTTTTCTATTTTTTGATAATGAATAGCGGAATGAAACATTGATGTCATTTTTTTTCTAGGATATTACAGGAAAGTGTCTGGAGCTAAAATTTGGAATACAATATTTGAATTAGATTAATGTCTTGATGCTGATAAATCATGTGCAGTGGGGTACTGCCACTAATATTCTTTTTTGCACAGCAGGAAAGGGAGAGATAACAAGTACCATGTGTTCTTTTTAAACTTCTATAATCACAATGACCTTTTGAAGATAACTAGAGAAAATTTCAGGTGGTATTTTGCTGGCGCACACAGGAGATCGTTTTTGTTCTTCCAAAGAGTTTTCTGAATTCAATAGGCTTGCTATCCTAGAGTGCAGCAAAGAATGGAAAATGGACCTGGAAATATCCGAGGCTTGCTCTGTATTTTGTAGGTAATCGTCATCAGAAATAGTAGATAAACTCTGGCTCAATATGGTACCATGGTAACTATGAATGTGCTTCAGACTTTCAACAACCCACAGAGTCTCAGCCCACCTTGGAAAAAAACAGTTTTCTGGTTAGCTAAGGTAGTCCATGTATTTCAACCTATTATCCTATTGTGTTAGTCCAGAAGAAAACAATCGCTGTTGTGGGTACTAGCTGCCAAAATGATTCTGCTCCAAGAAGTGTGGGCACCAGCTGCCAAAATGATTCTGCAACAAGAAATGTGGGCACCAGCTGCCAAAATGATTCTGCAACAAGAAGTGTGGGCACTAGCTGCCGAAATAATTCTGCTCCAATAAATGTGGGCACCAGCTGCCAAAATGATTCTGCTCTAAGAAGTGTGGGCACTAGCTGCCGAAATTATTCAGCTCCAAGAAGTGTGGGTACTAGCTTCCAAAATGATTCTTCGCCAAGAAATGTGGGCACCAGCTGCCAAAATGATTCTGCTCCATGACGTGTGGGCACTAGCTGCCGAAATTATTCTGCTCCAATAAATGTGGGCACCAGCTGCCAAAATTATTCTGCTCCAAGACGTGTGACCACTAGACTAGCTGCCGAAATGATTCTTCGCCAAGAAATGTGGGCACTAGCACCCGAAAATTATTCTGCTCCAAGAAGTGTGGGCACTAGCTGCCGAAATTATTCTGCTCCAATAAATGTGGGCACCAGCTGCCAAAATTATTCTGCTCCAAGACGTGTGACCACTAGACTAGCTGCCGAAATTATTCTTCGCCAAGAAATGTGGGCACTAGCCGCCAAAATGAGTCTGCTCCGAGAAATGTGGGAACTAGCTGCTGAAATTATTCTGCTCCGAGACGTGTGGCCACTAGACTAGCTGCCAAAATGATTCTGCTCCAAGAAGTGTGGGCACTAGCTGCTGAAATGATTATGCTCCGAGAAGTGTGGGCACTAGCTGCCAAAATGTTCTCCCGCACTTAGAAGTGCAGTGATAACTTTTCACAAACCAGCAGATAATTCTGATTAGTCTCCTGGGGAACTTCCTTTTGTTCTCCAAACCTTAAAATTGGAATCAATCACCTACTATGAGCCACCTGTCTACAAATCCCAACTAGCATATTACACTAAAAAAAATGGTGTTTTAACTTTCTTGTTGGGCAGAACTAAGATCCTAATTAGGTATCCTTAGGATAGGACAGCGATATCCAATCAATTTTGTACACAGTGTACAGAGATGGAAAACCAAATCCTGTATACTGTGCGCATACCGTTATTGGGTCCTGCAGCTCAACTCTAATTCACTTCAATAGGAGCTGAGCTGCACTGCCCCCAAAACTGACCCTACACAGTATACGTAGAGGAGGCATTGCGGCTTTATACACTGTATTTCCAGGAGCTGTTGAAACTGGTAATAGCTGTCCAATAGAGACCCCCATCAATCTGATATTGATGACCTATCCTAAATCTCTAATAACCCCTTTTTATTTGATGATTTGTTCAATAGGAAAGTAGTGTCCTTCAAGTGAATCTGTCTGCAGGTTTTTGCTGTGTAATCTGACAGCAGAATGAGGTAGGGATAGAGACCCTGATTCCAGCAATGTAGCACTTTGTATGCAGGGTGCAACAGTTAAGATTGAATCACAGTTTTCTCTGTTGCAGATCTAGTAGGGCTCAGTTGTTGATCTGCGTAAAACCACATCCCCACCGCAGCTTTCTATGTACATTGTATAGTAACAGAAAGCTGCTAATCGTTGCTGGGGGCATGGTTGGACTAGGATGTGCGAGGCCAGTTGTCCTGTAGTAATAATCTCCTCATGATAAAACACTGACTGTATTGAAACAGCAAAGCAGAGAGTAGTAAATTACACATCAAAGTAATCACGGTCTCTGCTTCTGCATTATGTTGCTCTCAGATTTCATAGCAAAAACCTGCTGACATATTCCTTTTCAGTGTTTGTGTGCAGGTAGGATTCCTTGCTCCTTCTCTAAAAAGATCTATACAATTCTGCTCTATTTAATATAAGCTAAAAGTGGTTGTCTGGTTTTATACTACAAGTCTGAAGTCACTCTATGTGACTGCAGACTTGTGAACCCTCAGATCACGCACACATGCATATTCCTGGCCACATTCCGACTAGATGAACCCGGCATCACTCAATGCAAGTGTGTTAAAGGGACTCTTTCACCTGAATTTGGAGGGAACAATTTTCAGCCATAGAGGTGGGGTTTTCGGGTGTTTGATTCACCCTTTCCTTACCCGCTGGCTGCATGCTGGCTGCAATATTCGATTGAAGTTCATTCTCTGTCCTCCGTAGTACATGCCTGCACAAGGCAATATTGCCTTGCGCAGGCGTGTACTATGGAGGACAGACAAGTGTAGTCGGATTCTGGCCGGGAGTATGCGTATCACATACTTGTGGTCACATGACCACGGGGCCGGCCCACTAGAAAGCTCACAGTGGACAGTGCACGCAATGTGAGGTTTCACAAGTCTGCAGTCACATAGAGTGACCACAGTCTTGCAGTATGAGACTGGACAACCCCTTTAAATGAGAAACTTTCATAACTTTCATGACTCTTAACTGTGATAGTTTTCAGCTAGTGAAGAATTTCTGAGCAGTTACAAACAGCTTAATAGCCAGGTATAGGAAAAAAGTCTCAAATAAGTGTAGAAAGATTGATTGGGCACCATGTGTCATACAGCCACATGATAACCCGGGAGGTGAGAATAGGCTTTTTTATTTTATCAGGGCCAAGCATGGGGAATGAGAAGGGGTTGTCCTAGTAATGGACAACCCCTTTAAGTTTGATTGCAGCATGTGCTCACATTTTTTATCCTGAATTGCTGTTCTCTCCTTGTAGTCTGTGTGAGCACCAAAGTGTAACTGATCAAGTACTGTATATTACATGTGCTCTCTCTGCATAACTTCAGATTTACACAAAGCAAATCTTACTACAATTTAACAAAGCTACCATTAGAATGGCCTGGGTTTAGAAACCTCCCAGTTCAAAATAATTCCTATAAAGAGGCAGTGTTAACTATGCAAATTACTTGCTTTTTCTATCTACGGTCATTCTCCTGCAATAAGATCTTTTATAGTGTACAGCTCGTGTCCATGGAGCTTGACCTCCAGACTTAGGCAGAGAGTGAGCAGTAGTTAATTTTCAAGGGAGGAGTTAACTCTTAACATCCTAATCGGCTCTCCCCAGCCCATTGATATCTATACATCAGTTATTTACACACCTCTCTCTCACTCTCATCTTCTGAAGAGGGATGATGTTACGTGTCTTGGGGCAAATATAGCTTGTGACAAAGTTTCCTTACTATAACTTATTCGCACAATTGAATGTTGCCTAAGCTTATCATGTGTGATACCATCTGCTGAAACACTATATCTAAGTCTATATCTGCTCTCTGATATAGAGAGCTAATAACAATATCATTATAATGCTCAAAGCAATAAATACCCAGCTTTCCATGAACTCTGACTTTACTTCAATTGCTAGAAACACAATCAGTACATGAGTAAATCACCACAACCACCATCAGCACACGGATACATTACCAAAACCACCATCAGTAATAATAATAATAATAATAATAATAATAATAATTTTATTTATATAGCGCCAACATATTCCGCAGCGCTTTACAACTTATAGAGGGGACTTATACAGACAACAGACATTACAGCATAACAGAAATCACAGTTCAAAACAGATACCAGGAGGAATGAGGGCCCTGCTCGCAAGCTTACAATCTATGAGGAAAAGGGGAGACACAAGAGGTGGATGGTAACAATTGCTTTAGTTATTTGGACCAGCCATAGTGTAAGGCTCGGGTGTTCATGTAAAGCTGCATGAACCAGTTAACTGCCTAAGTATGTAACAGTACAGACACAGAGGCTATTAACTGCATAAAGTGTATGAGAACATGATGGAGGAACCTGATTATGTGTTTTGTTTTTTATTAATAGGCCACACAGGGATAATTAGGTTAATGCGTTGAGGCGGTAGGCCAATCTGAACAAATGCGTTTTTAGGGCACGCTTAAAACTGTGGGGATTGGGGATTAATCGTATTAACCTAGGTAGTGCATTCCAAAGAATCGGCGCCGCACGTGTAAAGTCTTGGAGACGGGAGTGGGAGGTTCTGATTATTGAGGATGCTAACCTGAGGTCATTAGCAGAGCGGAGGGCACGGGTAGGTTGGTAGACTGAGACCAGAGAGGAGATGTAGGGTGGTGCTGAGCCATGGAGTGCTTTGTGGATGAGGGTAGTAGTTTTGTACTGGATTCTGGATTGGATGGGTAGCCAGTGTAATGACTGGCACAAGGTAGAGGCATCGGTGTAACGGTTGGCGAGGAATATGATCCTGGCAGCAGCATTCAGGACAGATTGGAGCGGGGAGAGTCTGGTAAAAGGTAGGCCAATTAGTAGAGAGTTACAATAGTCCAGACAAGAATGAATAAGTGAGACAGTAAGAGTTTTTGCAGAGTCGAAAGTAAGAAAAGGGCGAATTCTGGAAATGTTTTTGAGATGCAGATAAGAAGAGCGAGCCAGTGATCGGATGTGGGGGGTGAATGAAAGCTCGGAATCAAGGATGACTCCAAGGCAGCGGGCATGTTGCTTTGGAGTAATGGTGGAACCGCACACAGAGATGGCAATGTCGGGCAAAGGTAGGTTTGTAGAGGGAGAGAACACGAGGAGTTCAGTTTTTGACAGGTTCAGTTTCAGATAGAGGGAGGACATGATGTTAGAGACAGCGGTAAGACAATCACTGGTGTTTTCTAAAAAGGTCGGCGTGATAACAGGAGAAGAGGTATATAATTGGGTGTCGTCAGCATAGAGATGGTACTGGAAACCAAATCTACTGATTGTTTGTCCAATAGGGGCAGTATACAAAGAGAAGAGGAGGGGGCCTAGGACTGATCCTTGAGGAACCCCAACAGTAAGGGGAAGGTGAGAGGAGGAGGAACCAGCAAAACAAACAGTGAAGGATCGGCCAGAGAGATAGGAGGAGAACCAAGAGAGAACGGTGTCCTTGAGGCCGATGGAGCGGAGCATAGTGAGGAGGAGCTGATGATCCACAGTGTCGAATGCTGCGGAGAGATCCAATAGAATTAGCATGGAGTAGTGACCATTAGATTTAGCTGTTAGCAGGTCGTTAGAGACTTTAGTGAGGGCAGTTTCAGTAGAGTGTAAAGAGCGGAAACCAGATTGAAGAGGGTCGAGAAGAGAATTATCTGAGAGATAGCGGGTAAGACGGGAGTGGACCAGGCGTTCCAGGAGTTTAGAGATGAAGGGAAGATTAGAGACAGGTCTATAATTAGCGGCACAATTTTGATCGAGGGAGGGCTTTTTAAGTAGTGGATGTATGATGGCATGCTTAAATGAGGAGGGAAAAATACCGGAAGTGAGGGAAAGGTTGAATATTTTTGTTAGGTGAGAGGTGACAGCCGGGGAAAGGGACTGGAGGAGATGCGACGGAATGGGGTCGCTGGTGCAAGTGGTCGGGCGAGAAGATGCAAGGAGCCTGCTTACTTCTTCTTCTGTAACTGGTTCAAAGTCAGAGAGTGAACTAGATGCAGTGGGGGAGGGAGGACAGTGCTTGGTAATAGTACATGGATACATCACCAGAACCGCTATGAATACTTATATACAGCACCAAAACCAGAACCACTACCAGCACCAAGAATACAGGACCAAAACCACCATCAGTACATGAATATGGCACCAGACCCACTATCAGAATATGAAAATATCACCAGAACCTTCATCAGTACTTGAATCAACAGAATCACCATCAGTACAGAAACACAGCACCAGAACCATCATAAGTACATAAATTTGGCACCAAAACCACCGTAAGTATATGACTACAAGAACAAAGTTTATTACAGTTGGAATCTCGGGTCATATACATTTATATAACATGAATCTACAACTTCCAACAGGTCCTTACAATGGTACTGATATTTGTGGTTTTCAGCCATCAGCAGACTGCAGATCACACAGGAATCACAGTATTGATTGGACGTAGTCAGTGTCAGAAATAAACATTACATCGAGGTACCTTATAGGTGACATCTTGATTAGAGTAATTCTCAACTCTTATCTTTTTCTGGTCCAGACACACAGCCACAGCTCGTCTCTGCAGACTTCCCTCTTCTGCAGCACATCCCGACACAGTACCGTTAAAAATACGAATATCATATTTCCCTCTGAGTAAAAATATCTGCCTATTCTGTACCCTAAATAAGCTCTATGCCGTGCCTCTGAATAAATTGCCCCTAACTATGCTCCTTGCACAAAATATAACCCCATACAGTTCTTTTTGTGGTACATAGCCTCCAAACTGTGCAACCTAATGAGCTATAACTGCCACACTGTTTGCACACATGATATTTATGTATATACTAGCTGAAGAGCCCGGCGTTGCCCGGGCATAGTAACTAACTGTGGTTAGTTATAACAAATTATAATGATTATCCTCCATCCCATAGTCCCATGCCCATATACCCATCATACATGTCCTCCATCTCATAGTCCTGTGCCCATTTACCCATCATACATAACCTCCATCCCATAGTCCCGTGCCCATATACCCATCATAACTATAGATAAATGGCGTGCACTCTGTTTAAAGTGCCTGGCACATCACCACAGGCATTTTCTACACAGGACCCGCAGCTCCCACCAGGACCCTTGTCGCTTTCCGTGCCCTGCCGGACCCTCATGTATTGCCTATAGCCCTACCTGGGAGCCCCTACATTTTTCCACTGCGGCTTCTTCTCCCTATTCTTATCTCTACCAAAAGTGAGGTTTGATAAAGACCCATTACAGTGTCGCAACGTTACCTTAACACTTTAATACTACTGTGGTGACTTGAATAAACTTCATCTATGTTACGCATTTGAAAATCCATATCTTGAGTGCGGCTGTTTCTTCAATTACATATACCCATCATACACATCCTCCATCCCATAGTCCCGTGCCCATATACCCATCATACACATCCTCCATCTCATAGTCCCGTGCCCGTATACCCATCATACACATCCTCCATCCCATAGTCCCGTGCCCATATACCCATCATACACATCCTCCATCTCATAGTCCCGTGCTCATATACCCATCATACATATCCTCCATCCCATAGTCCCGTGCCCATATACCCATCACACATCCTCCATCCCATAGTTCCATGCCTATATTCCCATCATACATATCCTCCATCCCATAGTCCTGTGCCCATATTCCCATCATAAATATCCTCCATCCTTTAGCCCCGTGTCCATATACCCATCACATATCCTCCATCCCATAGTTCCATGCCCATATACCCATTATGACATCGTCGACATGGCAACCATTCTGACACCATTTTTGCCATGGCAACCTATTATGACATCATCGTCACCATGGCAACCATTATGACATAACCGTCACCATTGCAACCTATTATGACATCATCATCGCCATGGCAACCTTTATGACATCATCGTCGCCATGGCAACCATTATGACATCATCGTCGATACTCACATACATACACACATACACTCGTTTTTATATATATAGAAGATGACATGACATAACCTTCAAGATTACAACCTATTATGACATCATCATTGCCATGGCAACCATTATGACATAACTCACCATTGCAACCTATTATGACATCATCATCGCCATGGCAACCATTATGACACCTTCGCCATGGCAACCTTTATGACATCATCCTCGATACACACATACACTCGTTTTTATATATATAGAAGATAAATATATATACACTAGACTGTGGCCCGATTCTAACGCATCGGGTATTCTAGAATATGTATGTCCCCGTAGTATATGGACAATGATGATTCCAGAATTCGCGGCACACTGTGCCCGTCGCTGATTGGTCGAGGCAACCTTTATGACATCATCGTCGCCATGGCAACCATTATGACATCTACGTCGATACTGTGCCCGTCGCTGATTGGTCGAGACCTGGCGGCCTCGACTAATCAGAGACGCGGGATTTCCAGGACAGACAGACAGACAAACCCTTAGACAATTATATATATAGATATGTATATATACATGTGTAAATACATGTATATATGCTACACTGTCTGCTTTTATGAGTTATAACTGACACACTTATGAACCATGACCTATACCATGGCTGTTTTCTCCCCACTGTTTTCCCTCTTGTTCTCTAAATCTCCACACAGTCCCCACATAATCCCCATCTGCCCCAATATCATGCTGCCCCCTCTCCAAATGATGTCAGCATTTCATGCTGCCCCCTTTCCATAGTTATACTGTGTCCTCCTCACACTGACCCTGCATGCTACGCTCTCTAAATTGTGCCCACGCCTCACACTGCCTACTCCACATTGTACCTCATCTTCACACTGTCCCACTCTCACACTTTCCTCTCCACCCTGTGCCACTTCTCACACTGCCTCTTTCATGGGCTATGGTGTATGATATTATATAAAAAGAGCTATAGGGGCATTTTGTTGTATATAGCGGCATATGGGGCCATCATACTGTGTATAGGGGGCTTATGGGGCATTATACGTTATACAGCTCTGGCAAAAAAATAAGAGACCACCACATCAAATCCCTGTCATGGGCAGCCCAATCTCCAGACCTGAACCCCATTGAAAACCTCTGGAACGTAATCAAGAGGATGATGGACAGTCACAAGCCATCACACAAAGAAGAACTGCTTACATTTTTGCTCCAGAAGCAGTGTGAAAGACTGGTGGAAAGCATGCCAAGACGCATGAAAGCTGTGAATAAAAATCATTGTTATTCCACTAAATATTGATTTCTGAACTCTTCCAGAGTTAAAAAGTTAGTATTGTTGTTTCTAAATTATTATGAACTTGTTTTATTTGCATTATTTGAGGTCTGTAAGCTACCACAGTATCTTGTAGCGGCATGCTATTTCATCTGGTTTGCGTTTAGTTGGACCATCATTTATTTTTCAACAGGACAATGACCCCCAAACACACCTCCAGTTAACAGTTAACCCTCTTAACAGTTGTTGTAGAGATGTGTCTTGGGCTAGAACTCTATATGGCGTTGACCTCATCTCTAATCTGAGCTGCTGTTTACCTGCCATTTCTGAGGCTGGTGACTCGGATAAACTTATCCTCAGAAGCAGAGGTGACTCTTGGTCTTCCATTCCTGGGGCGGTCCTCATGTGAGCCAGTTTCTTTGTAGCGCTTGATGGTTTTTGCACCTGCACTTGGGGACACTTTCAAACTTTGCCCAATTTTTTGGACTGACTGACCTTCATTTCTTAAAGTAATGATGGCCACTCGTTTTTCTTTACTTAGCTGCTTTTTTCTTGCCATAATACAAATTCTAACAGTCTATTCAGTAGGACTATCAGCTGTGTATCCACCAGACTTCTGCACAACACAATTGATGGTCCCAACCCCATTTATAAGGCAAGAAATCCCACTTATTAAACCTGACAGGGCACACCTGTGAATTGAAAACCATTCTCGGTGACTACCTCTTGAAGCTCATCAAGAGAATGCCAAGAGTGTGCAAAGCAGTCATCAAAGCAAAAGGTGGCTACTTTGAAGAACCTAGAATATAAGATATTTTCAGTTGTTTCACACTTTTTTGTTAAGTGTATAATTCCACATGTGTTAATTCATAGTTTTGATGCCTTCAGCGTGAATGTACACTTTTCATAGTCATGAAAATACAGAAGAATCTTTAAATGAGAAGGTGTGTCCAAACTTTTGGTCTGTACTGTATGTGGTCTGGACATGGTGTGGTGGTATTTGTTCCTTGTATGTGGTATTATTTGGTCACTATGTGATGGTAATATGTGGTCTGGTCATGGTGTGGTGGTATTCGTTCCTTGTATGTGGTATTATTGGTCATCATATGGTGGTAATATGTGGTCTGGTCATGGTGTGGTGGTATTTGTTCCTTGTATGTGCTATTATTTGGTCACTATGTGGTGGTAATATGGTGTCTGGTCATAGTGCGGTGGTATTAGTCCCCTGCATGTGATTTTATTGGTCATTTTACAAATTGAAAAATAGATAAAAATATACCTAAATTGTATTGGATATTTTAACAAATGTTTAATAGGGTAGAGTAGAGTAGGGCCCGGCCTTGTCGTGGTGGTGGCTTAAAAAATCTTTTGACTGGACAGTTCGAGGGGTGGAGGCAGGGCTGGAGTGGAGCCTGGGTGGAGTCTCAAGGGGGCCCTGAACATTTTGCCAGTATGGGGCCCCGAAATTCCTAGTAGCAGCCCTGTGGTTAGGGCTGTGTTACGGTTGTGGTTAGGTTTGTATTGGGGTTAGGGGTGTGTAAGGGTTATGGTTGGGGTTTTTTCAAAAGTTAAAAAAAATGACAATACGACAGCTAATGTTGAGTGCAAGTGCTCGCTACTCGAGTTTGCATCGGGTGCTCGAGTATGCACAGAATCTCGTGTATCCCCGCAAGTATTTTTTTGATGTCTAACAGCCACAAATCATGCGGGGCAGGGACTTGAGTGTGTCACTCGAGCACCCGCGATGTTTGCTGCATACTCAAGCACCTGATACAAACTGGAGTAACGAGCACTTGCGCTCATCACTAATGATGACATATTCAATATGACAACCTAATGTTATCAAATTCTGTGTCGTACCTGTGAATTCAAAATGCTCACTATACCCCTGGATAAAATCCTTGAGGGGTGTCATTTCCAAAATGGGGTCACTTGTGGGGGATTTCTATGGTTTGGGCACATCAGGGGTTCTCCAAAAGCAACATGGTCTCCACTAATTATTCCAGCAAATTTTACATTGAAAAGTCAAATGTCTCTCCTTCGCTTCCGAGCCCTGCCATGTGCCCAAACAGATTTCCCCCACAAATAAGGTGCCAGTGTATTCAGAAGAAATTGTACAACAAATTTTGGGTTCAATTTTCTCCTGTTGCCTTTGTGAAAATAAAAAGTTTGGGTCTAAAGTAAAATTATTGTGAAAAAAATTAAATGTTCATTTTTTCCTTCCACATTGCTTCAGTTCCTGTGAAGCACCTGAATGGTTAATAGACTTTTTTAATGTGGTTTTGAGCACCTTGAGGGGTACAGTTTTTAGAATGGTGTCACGTTTGGGTACTTTCTATCATATAGACCCCTCAAAGTCACTTCAAATGTAATGTGGTCCTTAAAAAAATGGTTTTGTAAATTTTGTTGGAGAAACAAGAAATCGCAGGTCAATTTTAAACCCTAACAATCCTAACAAAAAAATTATGTTTCCCAAATTGTGCTGATGTAAAGTAGACATGTGGGAAATGTTATTTATTAAGTGTGATTTCATTTATTGTGATAGGTAGATTAGGTAGGGAAGATATGAGAGATGGAGAAAAGATAATTAGTTCAGATTTGTCCACATTGACCTTGAGGAAGCGAGAGAAGAAGGAGGATATGCCTGATAGACACTCTGTGATTCTGGAGAGCAAAGAGGTCACATCTGGGCCAGAGAGGTAGATTTGAGTGTTATCAGCATATAGATGGTACTGGAAGCCATAGGACTTGATGAGTTGTCCCAGGCCAATGGTGCAGATTGAGAAGAGAAGGGGTCCTAGGATATGTCACAAAAAAATCTCAAAATCAATGAGATCTGTTGAAGCGTTCTAGAGTTATTAACAATTAAAGTGATATTAGTCTGATTTCAAAAATTTGGCCCAGTCACTAAGGGGTTAAATGAAGATTTTTATTATTAAGGAAAAAGGGAATCCAAACCTACAGGGCCCTGTGTGAAAAAAGTGATTGACCCCTAAACCTAATAACTGGTTGGACCACCCTTAGAAGCAACAACTGCAATCAAGCGTTTGCGATAACTGTCAATGAGTCTTTTACAACGCTTTGGAGAAATTTGGGCCCACGCATCTTTGCACAATTGTTGTAATTCAGCCACATTGGAGGGTTTCCGAGCTTGAACTGCCTTTTTAAGGTCATGCCACAGCATCTCAATCGGATGAAGGACAGGACTTTGACTAGGCCACTCCAAAAACTTAATTTTGTTTTCTTAAGCCATTCAAAGGTGAACTTGCTGGTGAGTTTTGGATCATTGTCCTGCTGCATAAAGGTACCGTCACATTAAGCGACGCTGCAGCGATAGCGACAACGATGCCGATCGCTGCAGCGTCGCTGTTTGATCGCTGGAGAGCTGTCACACAGACCGCTCTCCAGCGACCAACGATGCCGAGGTCCCCGGGTAACCAGGATAAACATCGGGTTGCTAAGCGCAGAGCCGCGCTTAGTAACCCGATGTTTACCCTGGTTACCAGCGTAAAAGTAAAAAAAACAAACAGTACATGCTCACCTGCGCGTCTCCCAGCGTCTGCTTCCTGACACTGACTGAGCTCCGGCCCTAACAGCACAGCGGTGACGTCACCGCTGTGCTTTCACTTTCACTTTAGGGCCGGATCTCAGTAAGTGTCAGGAAGCAGACGCTGGGGGACGCGCAGGTGAGCATGTACTGTTTGTTTTTTTTACTTTTACGCTGGTAACCAGGGTAAACATCGGGTTACTAAGCGCGGCCCTGCGCTTAGTAACCCGATGTTTACCCTGGTTACCATTGTAAAACATCGCTGGTATCGTTGCTTTTGGTGTCAAACACAACGATACACGGCGATCGGACGACCAAATAAAGTTCTGGACTTTATTCAGCGACCAGCGACATCACAGCAGGATCCTGATCGCTGCTGCGTGTCAAACTAAACGATATCGCTAGCGAGGACGCTGCAACGTCACGGATCGCTAGCGATATCGTTTAGTGTGACGGTACCTTAAGCCAAGTGTACTTCAGCTTGAGGTCACTACACATGGCATTCTCCTTCAGGATTTTTTGGTAGACAACAGAATTAATGGTTCCATTTAAGTTAATCTTTTGTCTTGTCAGTCCACAGAGTATTCTCCCCAAAGTCTTGGGGATCAAGATGTATCCTGGCAAATCTGAGATGAACCTTTAGGTTCTTATTGCTCAGCAGTGGTTTGGGGAACTCTGCCATGCAGGCCATTTTTGCCCAGTCTCTTTCTTATGGTGGAGTCATGAACACTGATCTTAACTGAGGCAAGTGAGGCCTGCAGTTGTTTGGGTGTTGTTGCGGGGGTCTTTTGTGAAATCTTGGATGAGTCGCCGCTGCGTTCTTGGGTAATTTTGGTCTGCCGGCCATCCCTGGGGAGGTTCACCACTGTTCCATGTTTTTGCCATTTGTGGATAATGGCTGTCACTGTTCCAGAGATTTAAAAATGGCTTTATAACCTTTTCCAGACTGATATATCTCAATTACGTTGTTTCTCATTTGTTCCAGAATTTATTTGGATCGCGGCATGATGTCTAGCTTTTAAGAATCATTTGGACTACTTCACTTTGTCAGGCAGATCCTACATCACTGATTTCTTGATTGAGAATAGGTGTGATAGTAATCAGGCCTGGGTGTGGCTAGGGAAGTACAACTCAGCTTCCCAAAGATGTGATAAACCACAGTTAATTTATGTTTTAAGGAGGGGGGCAATATTTTTTTTTTTTTTTTTTTTTTTACACAAGGCCCTGAAGGTTTGAATTTCTTTTTCCTTAACCCCTTTCTGACATCGGACGTACTATCCCGTCGAGGTGGGGTGGGCCCGTATGACCACCGACGGGATAGTACGTCCAGCGCGATCGGCCACGCTCAATATCGCAGCTGACATCCGGCACTATGTGCCAGGAGCGGTCACGGACCGCCCCCAGCACATTAACCCCCGGCACACTGCGATCAAACATGATCGTAGTGTTCCGGTGGTATAGGGAAGCATCGCGCAGGGACGGGGCTCCCTGCGTGCTTCCCTGAGACCCTCGGAGCAACGTGATCGTCTCTTACCTCCGATCCCTGCAGGCCCCGGATCCAAAATGGCCGCGGGGCTGCATCCGGATCCTGCAGGGACTACTTCCGGGTCCAGAGCAGGCGCTGGTAAGCCTGCAGCGCTGTAAGTCAGATCGCTGATCTGACAGAGTGCTGTGCAAAGTGTCAGATCAGTGATCTGTGATGTCCCCCTTGGGACAAAGTAAAAAAAAAAAAAATTCCACATGTGTAAAAAAAGAAAAAAAAAATTCCAAAATAAAGAAAAAAAAAATATTATTCCCATAAATACATTTCTTTAGCTAAATAAAAAAAAAAAAACAATAAAGGTAAACGTCATCTTGTCCCACAAAAAACGAGCCGCCATACAGCATCATAAGCAAAAAAATAAAAAAAATGTATAGTCCTCAGAATAAAGCGATGCCAAAATAATTATTTTTTCTATAAAATAGCTTTTATCGTATAAAAGCGCCAAAACATAAAAAAGTGATATAAATGAGATATTGCTGTAATCGTACTGACCCGAAGAATAAAACTGCTTTATCAATTTTACCACACGTGGAACGGTATAAACGCCTCCCCCAAAAGAAATTCATGAATAGCTGGTTTTTGGTCATTCTGCCTCACAAAAATCGGAATAAAAAGTGATCAAGCGGTCACGTGTCCGAAAATGTTATCAATAAAAACGTCAACTCGTCCCACAAA
This sequence comes from Ranitomeya variabilis, assembly GCF_051348905.1. Lineage (NCBI taxonomy): Eukaryota > Metazoa > Chordata > Amphibia > Anura > Dendrobatidae > Ranitomeya > Ranitomeya variabilis. The sequence goes on from NC_135237.1 coordinate 100,562,506, forward strand.
AAACAAGACCTCTGTGAAAAAAAACAATGACTCTGGACCAAAATATGGAAAAATTAGGTCTCAAAATGTGGAGACGCAAAAACTTTTTTGCTATAAAAAGTGTCTTTTAGTGTGTGACAGCTGCCAATCATAAAAATCGGCTATAAAACACGCTATAAAAGTAAATCAAACCCCCCCTTCATCACCCCCTTAGTTAGGGAAAAATAATAAAATTAAAAAAATGTATTTATTTCCATTTTCCCGTTAGGGTTAGGGCTAGGGCTAGGGTTAGGGCTACATTTACGGTTGGGATTAGGGTTGGGATTAGAGTTAGGGGTGTGTCAGGGTTAGGGGTGTGGTTAGGGTTACCGTTGGGATTAGGGTTAGGGGTGTGTTTGGATTAGGGTTTCAGTTATAATTGGGGGGTTTCCACTGTTCAGGCACATCAGGGGCTCTCCAAATGCGACATGGAGTCCGATCTCAATTCCACCCAATTCTGCGTTGAAAAAGTAAAACAGTGCTCCTTCCCTTCTGGAGCTCTCCCGTGCGCCCAAACAGAGGTTTACCCCAACATATGGGGTATCAGCGTACTCGGGACAAATTGGACAACAACTTTTGGGGTCAAAGTTCTCTTGTTATCTTTGGGAAAATAAAAATTTGGGGGGCTAAAAATCATTTTTGTGGGAAAAAAAAGATTTTTTATTTTCACGGCTCTGCATTGTAAACTGTAGTGAAACACTTGGGGATTCAAAGTTCTCACAACACATCTAGATAAGTTCCTTGGGAGGTCTAGTTTCCAATATGGGGTCACTTGTGGGGGGTTTGTACTGTTTGGGTACATCAGGGGCTCTGCAAATGCAACGTGATGCCTGCAGACCAATCCATCTAAGTCTGCATTCCAAATGGCGCCCCTTCCCTTCCGAGCTCTGCCATGCGCCCAAACAGTGGTTCCCCCCCACATACGGGGTATCAGCGTACTCAGGACAAATTGGACAACAACTTTTGGGGTCCAGTTTCTACTGTTACCCTTGGGAAAATACAAAACTGGGGGCTAAAAAAATCATTTTTGTGAAAAAAATAAATAAATTTATTTTCACAGCTCTGCGTTATAAACTGTAGTGAAACACTTGGGGGGTGTTAGGGCTAGCAGAACGCACCAAGAAAATATAGTTTTTATTGTTGTTATTGGTGCGTTTGCAGCCCGGGGTCCACCGTGCAGGAAAACCTGCTGCTAGCAAATAGACTTCACAGGAGCACAGGCTAACTGCCCAACAGAGAGCAGTCAGTGGTCATGCATGCACACAAAACTCCTCGCAGGAGGTGCCAGCATTCTAGGGGCTTATTTCAGCCAGGTCCCTGAATACACACAAACTCCTTGCCGGAGGTGCCAGCATTCTAGGGGCTTATTTCAGCTGGGTCCCTGAACACAATCTTACATGACCACACTGGCACAAAGCACATAACTTAGAAAGATACTAGCGCATGGCCGTGCGGCCATGCGAGCCTTTTATAGCTGCAGCCAGAGCAAGACCTTCCTAGAAGGACCAATGAGAAGCTGCCACAAAGCCTGAGCACCTTCAGGACCTTCCTGGAGGACCAATGGGCTTTGCTGCAGTATCCAAGCATGTGACCCTCGATCTCCAATGAGAGATCTTACCCTGGGCATGCTCAGAAGGAGAAAAGCAGGATTTAGTCCCAAAAGCGTCTGCTCGCCGCTGCCCAGCACTGACTTCAATGGCAGAAGCTGGAAAAGCAGCAGTAATCCTCTTCACAGAGTCAGATTGAGCGAGACGCCGAGACCGACATCTCTGCTGAGCAGCCTCCACTGCAGCAGGAGAAGAATGGGAGACCGCAGCGGAGATGGCCCGAGATTCCCCCTGTGCAGAGGCGGGAACTCGACCCCTAACATCACCCCCCTCCTAGGGCCCTCCCTCCTTGGACCTCGCTACGCTCGAAGGCAGCAATGAGCTGCAGAGCGTGAATGTGCTCAGCAGGCTCCCAAGACCTGTCCTCAGGACCATAACCCTTCCAGTCCACCAAATAAAATTTTTTGCCACGTACCACCTTGCACCCCAAAATAGCGTTCACCTCGTAATCGTCTGTAGACGAACCCGATGTCCCAGCAGATGACTCGGAAAACCGGGACATGTATACGGGTTTCAAGAGGGACACATGAAAGGTGTCGGTGATACCCAGGCGTGGCGGAAGGGCTAAACCATAGACCACAGGGTTAACCTGTTTGAGGACCTTGAAAGGACCCAAGTAGCAAGGTGCAAACTTAGTGGACTCAACTCGCAGCCTGATGTTACAGGCAGAGAGCCACACCAAGTCACCAAGAGCAAAGGTCGGAGCAGGGCGCCGATGTGCATCGGCGGAGGACCTCATTCTCTCCTTGGAGGCCCAAATGGCATTCTGAGTGTGGTCCCAAATATCCCATGCTTCCACAGCCCAGTCTGCCACCCTGGAATCGGTGGAAGACACGGGCATAGGCACAGGTACCCGCGGATGCTGACCATAGTTGAGGAGGAATGGGGTTTGTCCAGTGGAGTCGGCTACGGCGTTGTTCAGTGCAAACTCTGCCCACGGTAGCAAGGATGCCCAGTCATCCTGCCTGGCAGAGACAAAATGTCGCAGATATGTGACCAAGGTCTGGTTGGCCCTCTCAACCCAACCCATTAGTCTCGTGATGATATGCGGAAGAGAGATTTAACTCAATGCTGAGAAGACGACAAAGCTCTCTCCAGAACCGAGACGCAAACTGGGGACCCCGGTCACTGACAATTTTGTCTGGCATACCGTGTAGGCGGAAGATGTGTTTTATGAACAACGCTGCCAAGGCCCCTGCAGAAGGTAACCGTGGAAGTGGCACCAAATGCACCATTTTGGAAAAATGATCAGTGTTAACCCAAATGATGGTACAGCCACGAGACTTGGGCAAACCCACCACAAAGTCCATCCCGACCATCTCCCAGGGCCTGTCTGCCACAGGCAAGGGATAGAGTAACCCAGCTGGCCGTTGTCGAGGAGACTTATTTTTGGTGCAGGAGACACACGCCTGAATATAATCTCTGACATCACGGACCATATGTGGCCACCAGTACGTCCTCGCCAACAGCTCAGACGTCCTCTTTGTCCCAAAGTGTCCACACACCCTGGACGAATGAGCCCAAGAGAGAACGTCCGGTCGCAAATTAATGGGTACAAAAGTCTTGCCCGGAGGCACAGACTCTAGCGAAACTGGAGCTACAGTTCTCAGACTCTCAGAAGGGACAATAAGCCGAAGCTCTCCTTCTCCTCCTCAGATGACACAACAGAGTGAGAGAGGGCGTCAGCACGAATGTTCTTCTCCCCAGCGAGATAATGGAGGGTGAAATGGAACCGGGAGAAGAACAAGGACCATCTGGCCTGGCGAGAATTTAGCCGCTGAGGTGTTTGCAAATATAATAAATTTTTGTGGTCCGTGAAGACTTGAAAGGGAAAACGAGCCCCCTCCAAGAGATGTCTCCACTCAGAGAAAGCCAGCTTCATCGCTAGCAACTCCCTGTCCCAGATGGAATAATTCCTCTCCGCTGGTGTGAAGGTCTTGGAGAAGAAGAAGCAGGGATGCTTCCGACCTTGAGCATCCTTTTGGAAGAGGACTGCTCCTGCACCAACGGATGAGGCATCCACCTCCATTATAAACGGCTTATCTACATCGGGGCGATGTAGAATGGGATCGCTAGCAAAATGAGACTTAATAGAAGAGAAGGCCCTGGAGACCTCTTCAGACCACAATTTGGGATTTGCTCCCTTCTTGGTGAGGGCTACCAAGGGAGCCACCAAAGTTGAGAAGTGGGGAATGAACTGGCGGTAATAATTAATGAACCCCATAAAGCGCTGCACCGCTTTAAGAGAATAGGGTTCTTTCCAGTCCATCACAGCCTGTAGTTTGGCAGGATCCATAACCAATCCCTGGGCTGAGATGATATAGCCCAGGAAAGGTAAAGACTCCTGCTCAAACATACACTTCTCCAACTTTGCGTAGAGAGAATTTGCCCGTAAGAGGTCGAAGACTCTGCCAACATCTCTCCAGTGGCACTCAATATCTGGAGAAAAGATGAGAATATCATCCAGATAGACTACGACTGAGGTGGAGAGCATATCCCGGAAGATGTCATTGACAAAGTCTTGGAAAACGGCTGAAGCATTACAGAGCCCGAAAGGCATCACCCTCTACTCATAGTGCCCATCTCTGGTGTTTAGCGCCGTCTTCCATTCGTCCCCCTCACGGATGCGAATCAGGTTATAAGCACCCCACAGATCTAATTTGGTAAATACCCTTGCTCCCCGTAGCCTATCAAAAAGCTCAGAAATCAGGGGCAGCGGGTACTTATTCTTAACGGTGATGGCGTTAAGACCCCTGTAATCTATGCAAGAACGTAACTCTCCATTCTTTTTCTGAACGAAAAAGAACCCCGCCCCTGCAGGTGACACTGACTTCCTAATGAACCCTCTTGCCAAATTCTCCTGGATATATTGGGACATAGCCTCCGTTTCCGGGAGAGAGAGGGGATAGACACGTCCCCAAGGAGGTTCTGCTCCAGGCAAGAGATCTATAGGACAGTCATAGGGACGGAGAGGCGGAAGGGTCTCCGCAGCCTTTTTGGAGAAAACGTCTGCATAGGACCGATAGCATTCGGGAAGAGAAGAGAGATCTGCGGGTATCTCCGTGGTGGAAACCTGAACGCACTCTTTCACACATCTGCCCTTACAAGAATCACTCCAACCCAATATCCTCCCTGAGGTCCACTCAATATGTGGAGAGTGGAAACGGAGCCAGGGTATTCCCAGCAGAATCTCATCCATTCCCTCGGGAAGGACAAGAAGGGAAATAATCTCCTGGTGGGATGGGGACATGGCTAATGTGAAAGGGACAGTCTGGTGTGTAATTTGTAACGGAAGTGTCGACCCATTCACCACTAACAGTTACTGGTTTGGTGAGCATCACCAGAGGTACTGCGTGGTGCAGAGCAAAAGCAGAGGACATGAAATTTCCCTCTGCACCTGATTCCACATAAAGCTCAACTGCAAGAGTGGATGAGCCCAACAGAATTGTCCCTTTAAAGGACAGCTTGGAGAAAAAGGCCGCTGTGTCTAGTGAACCTCCTCCTATGGTCACTAGACGCGATCGTTTTCCCGATCGCTGTGGACACTTATTAGCGTAATGTCCCAGTTGTTGACAATTTTTACACACCACAGGTACTCGAGCGGTCTGAGACTTAGGTCCCGCTCGAGAAACCTCCATGGCCTCATGGGAGTCGGATGCCAGAACAGGAGATTCTAGAGGTTTGGCGAAGGTGGGAGCCAGCCGAAACCTCTGCCTACACTGGGTCCGCTCCAACCTCCGCTCGTTAAAACGGAGGTCGATGCGGGTAGATACTGAAATGAGATCCTCCAGTGTGGCGGGAATCTCCCTGGTGGCCAAGGCGTCCTTTACATGATCTGCAAGTCCTTTCCAGAACACCAGAATAAGGACTTTATCTGGCCATTCTAGCTCAGAGGCTAGAGTCCGGAATTGAACGGCAAACTGGCTGACCATGGACGAACCCTGAGTAATTGCCAACAATTGGAGCGCAGTATCGTGAGTGACACGAGGTCCCAAAAAGACCTGCCTCAGAGCATCCAGGAAGAGAGGAGCACTGTTATGACCCCAATGGCGAGGGTCTCAGAGGAACAAGTAAGTCTGCGAAGTACAAAAATCCAGCTCATAGGGCAGTGGTAACTGGGTTGACCATATATCTACTCCTAACGCCAACACTAGAAGTAGCCGGGGAACATGCCTACGTTGGTCGCTAGATGTCTCGCGCCTGCCGGAGGACTAACTACCCCTAGAAGAGGAAAACAAAGACCTCTCTTGCCTCCAGAGAATAGACCCCAAAAGTTGGATACAAGCCCCCCACAAATAATAACGGTGAGGTAAGAGGAAATGACAAACACAGAGATGAACTAGGTTTAGCAAAGAGAGGCCCACTTACTAATAGCAGAATGTAGTAAGATAACTTATATGGTCAACAAAAACCCTATCAAAAATCCACACTGGAAATTCAAGAACCCCCGAACCGTCTAACGGCCCGGGGGGAGAACTCCAGCCTCCCTAGAGCTTCCAGCAAGGTTAGGATACAGATTATGTACAAGCTGGACAAAAATGCAAACAAAAACAAATAGCAAAAAGCAAGAAAGCAGACTTAGCTTAATCTAGCAGGAACCAGGATCAGTAGACAAGAGCACAACAGATTAGCTCTGATTACAACGTTGCCAGGCATTGAACTGAAGGTCCAGGGAGCTTATATAGCAACACCCCTGACCTAACGACCCAGGTGAGCATACAAGGGATGGCAGACATTCCCAGAGTCAAATCACTAGTAACCACTAGAGGGAGCCAAAAAGGTAAATTCACAACAGTACCCCCCCCTTAGTGAGGGGTCACCAAACCCTCACCAAGACCACCAGGGCGATCAGGATGAGCGGTGTGAAAGGCACGAACCAAATTGGCCGCATGCACATCAGAGGCGACCACCCAGGAATTATCCTCCTGACCATAGCCCTTCCACTTGACCAGGTACTGAAGCCTCCGCCTGGAGAGACGAGAATCTAAGATCTTCTCCACCACGTACTCCAACTCGCCCTCAACCAACACCGGAGCAGGAGGCTCAGCAGAAGGGACCACAGGCACAACGTACCGCCGCAACAAGGACCTATGAAATACGTTGTGAATGGCAAACGACACCGGAAGATCCAGGCGAAAGGATACAGGATTAAGGATTTCCAATATCTTGTAAGGACCAATGAAGCGAGGCTTAAATTTGGGAGAGGAGACCTTCATAGGAACAAATCGAGAAGACAGCCATACCAAATCCCCAACGCGAAGTCGGGGACCCACACCGCGGCGGCGGTTGGCAAAACGCTGAGCCTTCTCCTGTGACAACTTCAAGTTGTCCACCACATGATTCCAGATCCGCTGCAACCTATCCACCACAGAATCCACCCCAGGACAGTCAGAAGGCTCCACCTGTCCCGAGGAAAAGCGAGGATGGAAACCAGAGTTGCAGAAAAATGGCGAAACCAAGGTGGCGGAACTAGCCCGATTATTAAGGGCAAATTCAGCCAACGGCAAGAAGGTCACCCAATCATCCTGATCAGAAGAGACAAAACACCTCAAATAAGCCTCCAGAGTCTGATTAGTTCGCTCCGTTTGTCCGTTAGTCTGGGGATGAAAAGCGGACGAAAACGACAAATCAATGCCCATCCTACCACAAAAGGATCGCCAGAACCTGGAAACAAACTGGGATCCTCTGTCCGACACAATATTCTCAGGAATGCCGTGCAAACGAACCATGTTCTGGAAGAACACAGGAACCAGATCAGAAGAGGAGGGCAGCTTAGGCAAAGGAACCAAATGGACCATCTTGGAGAAACGATCACATATCACCCAGATGACAGACATGCCCTGAGACACCGGAAGATCAGAAATGAAATCCATAGAGATGTGTGTCCAAGGTCTCTTCGGGACAGGCAAGGGCAAGAGCAACCCGCTGGCACGAGAACAGCAAGGCTTAGCTCGAGCACAAGTTCCACAGGACTGCACAAATGACCGCACATCCCTTGACAAGGAAGGCCACCAAAAGGACCTGGCCACCAGATCTCTGGTGCCAAAAATTCCCGGGTGCCCTGCCAACACTGAGGAATGAACCTCGGAAATGACTCTGCTGGTCCATTTAGCAGGCACAAACAATCTGTCAGATGGACAAGAGTCAGGCCTACCAGCCTGAAATCTCTGCAACACACGTCGCAGATCCGGAGAAATAGCTGACAAGATAACTCCTTCCTTAAGAATACCCACAGGTTCAGCGACTCCAGGAGCATCAGGCACAAAGCTCCTAGACAGAGCATCGGCCTTCACATTCTTAGAACCTGGTAAATACGAGACCACAAAGTCAAAACGGGAGAAAAACAATGACCAGCGGGCCTGTCTAGGATTCAGGCGTTTAGCAGACTCGAGATACATCAGATTTTTGTGATCAGTCAAGACCACCACACGATGCTTAGCACCCTCGAGCCAATGACGCCACTCCTCAAATGCCCACTTCATGGCCAACAACTCCCGATTGCCCACATCATAATTTCGCTCTGCCGGCGAAAACTTCCTGGAGAAAAAGGCACAAGGTCTCATAGTAGAGCAACCAGGGCCTCTCTGCGACAAAACGGCCCCTGCCCCAATCTCCGAAGCATCCACCTCCACCTGAAAGGGAAGTGAGGTGTCAGGTTGGCACAAAACAGGCGCCGAAGTAAACCGGCGTTTCAACTCCTGGAAAGCCTCCACGGCAGCAGGAGCCCAGTTAGCTACATCAGAGCCTTTCTTGGTCATATCCGTCAATGGTTTAACAACGCTAGAAAAATTTGCGATAAAACGACGGTAGAAGTTAGCAAAACCCAAGAACTTCTGAAGACTCTTAACTGACGAGGGTTGAGTCCAATCATGAATAGCTCGGACCTTGACTGGGTCCATCTCCACAGCAGAAGGGGAAAAAATGAACCCCAAAAAGGGAACCCTCTGTACACCAAAGAGACACTTTGAGCCTTTAACAAACAAAGAATTTTCACGCAAAATCTTAAAAACCATCCTGACCTGCTCCACATGTGAGTCCCAATCATCAGAAAAAACCAGAATATCATCCAGATAAACAATCAAAAATTTATCCAGATACTTCCGGAAAATGTCATGCATGAAGGACTGAAAAACTGAAGGTGCATTAGAGAGCCCAAATGGCATCACCAAGTACTCAAAATGACCTTCGGGCGTATTGAATGCGGTTTTCCATTCATCGCCTTGCTTAATGCGCACAAGGTTGTACGCACCACGAAGGTCTATCTTGGTGAACCACTTGGCACCTTTAATCCGGGCAAACAAGTCTGACAACAGCGGCAAAGGATACTGAAATTTGACAGTGATCTTGTTTAAAAGCCGATAGTCAATACAAGGCCTCAAAGATCCGTCCTTTTTGGCCACAAAAAAGAATCCCGCACCAAGAGGGGAAGAAGAAGGACGGATATGCCCCTTCTCAAGAGACTCCTTGATATATGAACGCATCGCGGTATGTTCAGGTACCGACAAATTAAACAGTCTCCCCTTAGGAAACTTACTGCCAGGAATCAAATCTATTGCACAGTCACATTCCCTATGAGGAGGCAGTGCACTGGATCTGGACTCGCTGAAGACATCCTGATAATCAGACAAATACGCCGGAACTTCCGAAGGCGTAGAAGAAGCAATAGACAAGGGCAGGGAATCTCCATGAATTCCATGGCAGCCCCAACTTGACACCGACATTGCCTTCCAGTCCAAGACTGGATTATGGGTCTGTAACCATGGCAAACCCAAAACAACCAAATCATGCATCTTATGCAGAACAAGAAAACGTATCACCTCCCGATGTTCGGGAGTCATGCACATGGTAACCTGTGTCCAAAACTGCGGTTTATTTTTTGCCAAAGGCGTAGCATCAATACCCCTAAGAGGGATAGGATTTTCCAATGGCTCCAGAACAAAACCGCAGCGCTTGGCAAATGACAGATCCATCAGACTCAGGGCAGCACCTGAGTCTACAAACGCCATGACAGGATACGATGACAGTGAGCAAATCAAAGTTACAGATAGAATAAATTTAGGTTGCAAATTACCAATGGCGACAGGACTAACAACCCTAGTAAGACGTTTAGAGCATGCTGAGATAACATGTGTAGAATCACCACAGTAGTAACACAAGCCATTCTGGCGTCTATGAATTTTCCGCTCATTTCTAGTCAGGATTCTATCACATTGCATTAAATCAGGTGCCTGTTCAGACAACACCATGAGGGAATTTGCGGTTTTGCGCTCCCGCAACCGCCGGTCGATTTGAATTGCCAGGGCCATGGAATCATTCAGACCTGTGGGAATGGGAAAACCCACCATCACATTCTTAATGGCTTCAGAAAGGCCATTTCTGAAATTTGCAGCCAATGCACACTCGTTCCACTGGGTCAGCACGGACCATTTCCGAAATTTTTGGCAATACACTTCAGCCTCGTCCTGGCCCTGAGACATAGCCAGCAAGGCTTTTTCTGCCTGAATCTCAAGATTGGGTTCCTCATAAAGCAAACCGAGCGCCAGAAAAAACGCATCAATATCAGCCAATGCCGGATCTCCTGGTGCCAGCGAGAAGGCCCAATCCTGAGGGTCGCCCCGTAAAAAAGAAATAACAATTTTCACTTGCTGAGCGGAGTCTCCAGATGAACAGGGTCTCAGGGACAAAAACAATTTACAATTATTCCTGAAATTTCTAAATTTAAATCGGTCTCCGGAAAACAGTTCAGGAATCGGTATCTTAGGTTCTGACATAGGATTTCTGATAACATAATCTTGTATGCCCTGCACACGAGCAGTAAGCTGGTCCACACCTGTAATCAAGGTCTGGACATTCATGTCTGCAGCAAACACAAGCCACTCAGAGGTAAAGGGGAAAAGAAAAAAAAATGAGAAAGAGAAAAAAAAACTCAGAATTTTCTTTCTTATAATCCCGCTTCTGCAATGCATTTAACATTTAATACTGGCCTGGCAAACTGTTATGACCCCAATGGCGAGGGTCTCAGAGGAACAAGTAAGTCTGCGAAGTACAAAAATCCAGCTCATAGGGCAGTGGTAACTGGGTTGACCATATATCTACTCCTAACGCCAACACTAGAAGTAGCCGGGGAACATGCCTACGTTGGTCGCTAGATGTCTCGCGCCAGCCGGAGGACTAACTACCCCTAGAAGAGGAAAACAAAGACCTCTCTTGCCTCCAGAGAATAGACCCCAAAAGTTGGATACAAGCCCCCCACAAATAATAACGGTGAGGTAAGAGAAAATGACAAACACAGAGATGAACTAGGTTTAGCAATGAGAGGCCCACTTACTAATAGCAGAATGTAGTAAGATAACCTATATGGTCAACAAAAACCCTATCAAAAATCCACACTGGAAATTCAAGAACCCCCGAACCGTCTAACGGCCCGGGGGGAGAACTCCAGCCTCCCTAGAGCTTCCAGCAAGGTTAGGATACAGATTATGTACAAGCTGGACAAAAATGCAAACAAAAACAAATAGCAAAAAGCAAGAAAGCAGACTTAGCTTAATCTAGCAGGAACCAGGATCAGTAGACAAGAGCACAACAGATTAGCTCTGATTACAACGTTGCCAGGCATTGAACTGAAGGTCCAGGGAGCTTATATAGCAACACCCCTGACCTAACGACCCAGGTGAGCATACAAGGGATGGCAGACATTCCCAGAGTCAAATCACTAGTAACCACTAGAGGGAGCCAAAAAGGTAAATTCACAACAGAGCACTCTGCACCACACGATCATTGCGCTCCCAAAGCGGCGTTGCCCACTCCAACGCCCTGCCCGACAAAAGAGATAAAATAAATCCCACTTTCACCCATTCCGTAGGAAAACGTGTAGCCAGGAGCTCGAGATGTATGGAGCACTGGCTCACGAATCCCCGACATAGCTTACTGTCACCAGCAAACTTGTCTGAAAGCGGGAGACGGGATATAGTCGGAGCAGGGGTGGTTGCGGACAAACTGGCTGCAGCTGCACTTGCAGCCTGAACAGCGACAGCAGTGATGTCCACAGCTGAGGTTGTACGCTCTAGAGCTGCCAACCTACCCTCCAGCTGCTGGATGTACCGCTGTAGACGCTGATCGTCTGCCATTTACTAGCCAGACCCTGGCGCTAGTATACTGTTAGGGCTAGCGGAACGCACCGAGAAAATATAGTTTTTATTGTTGTTATTGGTGCGTTCGCAGCCCGGGGTCCACCGTGCAGGGAAACCTGCTTCTAGCAAATGGCAGCACTATATGGCGGTATTGGCTAGCTCTGGTAACTCACAGAACAGCCGTGAAAGCAAAGCACTGTGCCCTGTTAGACTTCACAGGAGCACAGGCTAACTGCCCAACAGAGAGCAGTCAGTGGTCATGCATGCACACAAAACTCCTCGCAGGAGGTGCCAGCATTCTAGGGGCTTATTTCAGCCAGGTCCCTGAATACACACAAACTCCTTGCCGGAGGTGCCAGCATTCTAGGGGCTTATTTCAGCTGGGTCCCTGAACACAATCTTACATGACCACACTGGCACAAAGCACATAACTTAGAAAGATACTAGCGCATGGCCGTGCGGCCATGCGAGCCTTTTATAGCTGCAGCCAGAGCAAGACCTTCCTAGAAGGACCAATGAGAAGCTGCCACAAAGCCTGAGCACCTTCAGGACCTTCCTGGAGGACCAATGGGCTTTGCTGCAGTATCCAAGCATGTGACCCTCGATCTCCAATGAGAGATCTTACCCTGGGCATGCTCAGAAGGAGAAAAGCAGGATTTAGTCCCAAAAGCGTCTGCTCGCCGCTGCCCAGCACTGACTTCAATGGCAGAAGCTGGAAAAGCAGCAGTAATCCTCTTCACAGAGTCAGATTGAGCGAGATGACGAGACCGACACTGCGGCAGGAGAAGAATGGGAGACCGCATCGGAGATGGCCTGAGATTCCCCCTGTGCAGAGGCGGGAACTCAGCCCCTAACAGGGGGTTCAAAGCTCTCAAAACACATCTAGATAAGTTCCTTAGGGGGTCTACTTTCCAAAATGGTGTCAATTGTGGGGGGTTTCAATGTTTCGGCACATCAGGGGCTCTCCAAACGCAACATGGCGTCCCATCTCAATTCCTGTCAATTTTGCATTGAAAAGTAAAATGGCACTCCTTTCCTTCCGAGCTCTGCCATGCGCCCAAACAGTGGTTTACCCCCACATATTGGGTATCAGTGTACTCAGGACAAATTATACAACAACTTTTGGGGTCCATTTTCTCCTGTTACCCTTGGTAAAATAAAACAAATTGGAGCTGAAATACATTTTTTGTGTGAAAAAGTTAAATGTTCATTCTTATTTAAACATTCCAAAAATTCCTGTGAAACACCTGAAGGGTTAATAAACTTCTTGAATGTGGTTTTGAGCACCTTGAGGGGAGCAGTTTTTTTGAAATGGTGTCACACTTGGGTATTTTCTATCATATAGACCCCTCAAAATGACTTCAAATGAGATGTGGTCCCTAAAAAAAAAATGGTGTTGTAAAAATGAGAAATTTCTGGTCAACTTTCAACCCTGATAACTCCCTAACAAAAAAAAATTTGGGTTCCAAAATTGTGCTGATGTAAAGTAGACATGTGTGAAATGTTACTTATTAAGTATTTTGCGTGACATATCTCTGTGATTTAAGAGCATAAAAATTCAAAGTTGGAAAATTGCGAAATTTTCAAAATTTTTGCCAAATTTCCATTTTTTTCACAAATAAACGCAGGTATTATCAAAGAAATTTTACCACTATCATGAAGTACAATATGTCACGAGAAAACATTGTCAGAATCGCCAAGATCCGTTGAAGCGTTCCAGAGTTATAACCTCATAAAGGGACAGTGGTCAGAATTGTAAAAATTGGCCTGGTCATTAACGTGCAAACCACCCTTGGGGGTAAAGGGGTTAATAATAAAGACTTTCATTTAAAAACTGCATTTTCTTATTACTTGTGTTATCTTTGTGTAATATTTAAATTTGTTTGTTGATCTGAAACATTTAAGTGTGACAAGCATGCAGAAGAATAGGAAATCAGGAAGGGGCAAACACTTTTTCACACAACTGTGTATGTACTTCTATTAACCCCTTTACTATACACATACAGGGAAAATAATGAAACTTCATCTATAACTGTCACCATTCATAAAGAATGTACCTGCCATTTAGTTCTTATTGACTTGAAGCCAAATTTTACATGTCTGCCAATTAAATACCAACTAGGTGTCAACAGACATGAGGAGACTAATTTGTCATATTCATTAATTTACAGGGGAACAGTTGGGCTTAATTTGACTACTTTAAGTTTTTTTTATGGCGGCAGCGCGGCTGATTTGTTCATGTGAATTAGGATTCTGATTGCTGATTAGGTCATAGTTGTCAGTGTCATGAAATCTGCAGAAATTACCAGAGTTTATTATCATCTAAGAATTAATAGAGGTCATTTAATTTTTCAACAATGGCCATCTCCTATGGCACTCCTAAATGATTACTTTGGTCTGGCACGTCCTTCAAGAAAGCTGCAGTTTCCAATGCCATTATGAATTTTCAATAAATTGGCAAGGTTATTGTTTAGCTAACCCTGTATTAGGCTGGAGTGGAGAATAAAATATATCAACTATAGGAAAGTACAGAGACATAAGTAAATAGAAATGTATAAAGTTATGCATGAATAAATACAAATGGGAAGCTTTACTCTAATAATTTAACAGATCAGCACAACAGTAACACCTGTAGGACCTACAAACATGTAAAAATTAAATTAAAGGATATATATATATACGCAGTATATATATATAAAAAAGATCACAGCAGCACATGTACATGAATCGGCCATGTAAAAACACAGACAAATATACATTTCTCAAAAATATTTTTTCATAAAAATTTTCTCCAAAAATGTTTTCATAAAACTTACAGTTAAAAATGAAATGGAGATTCTTAGCGCATAAATTGGCCAATTCATGTGTGCCCATCCACCACGGCAAGGTGATCTCCCCCTGATGGGTCCTACTCTACCATAGATGCCACTCTTGGGCCACCAGCCTACAACTCTGGACAAAACATGTCACTCTGGGCTAAACCTACAATTTATGGGCAGGTAGAGTTGATTACCGCCACCTGCAAGGTCAGTGGGAGGAGTGCAAGATAAGTCTGGATGCTGCCACATCCATACAAATAGAGGAAAAAAAAAACAATCAGCACTCCCAATGTGAACACAATCAACTCTACCTGCCCATAAATTGTAGGTTTAGCCCATAGGGACATGTTTTGTCCAGAGTTGTAGGCTGGTGGCCCAAGAGTGGCATCTATGGTAGAGTAGGACCCATCAGGGGGAGATCACCTTGCCGTGGTTGATGGGCACACATGAATTGGCCAATTTATGTGCTAAGAATCTCCATTTCATCTTTAACTGTAAGTTTTATGAAAAAAAAATGTTTGAAAAAATATTGATGAAAAAATATTTTTGAGAAATGTATATTTGTCTGTGTTTTCACATGGCCGATTCATGTACATGTGCTGCTGCGATCTTTTTTTTATCTATGTGTTGCAGTTTGCACGTGTTCACATTGGGAGTGCTGATTGTTTTTTTTTATATATATATATATATATATATATATATATATATATATATATATATATATATATATACACATACACACACAGTACAGAGCAAAAGTTTGAACACACCTTCTCATTTAAAGATGTTTCTGTATTTTCATGACTATGAAAATTGTAAACTCACACTGAAGGCATCAAAACTATGAATTAACACATGTGGAATTATATACTTAACAAAAAAGTGTGAAATAACTGAAAATATGTCTTATATTCTAGGTTCTTCAAAGTAGCCACCTTTTGCTTTGATGACTGCTTTGCACACTCTTGGCATTCTCTTGATGAGCTTCAAGAGGTAGTCACCGTAAATGGTTTTCACTTCACAGGTGTGCCCTGTCAAGTTTAATAAGTGGGATTTCTTGCCTTATAAATGGGGTTGGGACCATCAGTTGTGTTGTGTAGAAGTCTGGTGGATACACAGCTGATAGTCCTACTGAATAGACTGTTAGAATTTGTATTATGGCAAGAAAAAAGCAGCTAAGTAAAGAAAAACGAGTGGCCATCCATCATTACTTTAAGAAATGAAGATCAGTCAGTCCGAAATATTAGGAAAAGTTTGAAAGTGTCCCCAAGTGCAGTGGCAAAAACCATCAAGCGCTACAAAGAAACTGGCTCACATGAGGACCGCCCCAGGAAAGGAAGACCAAGAGTCACCTTCTGCTTCTGCATGTCTGCACAAACAATTAGAAACCGACTCCATGAGGATGGTCTGAGTGCCCAACGTCCACAGATGGGGGTTGTGCTCACAACCCAACACTGTGCAGGATGCTTGGCATTTGCCACAGAACACCAGGATTGGCAAGATGAAAGAAGGTTCACACTGAGCACATGTGACAGAGTCTGGAGATGCTGTGGAGAGCAATCTGCTGCCTGCAACATCCTTCAGCATGACCGGTTTGGCAGTGGGTCAGTAATGGTGTGGGGTGGCATTTCTTTGGAGGGCCGCACAGCCCTCCGTGTGCTCCCAGAGGTATCCTGACTGCCATTAGGCACCAAGATGAGATCCTCAGACCCCTTGTGAGACCATATGCTGGTGCGGATGGCTCTGGGTTCTTCCTAATGCAGGACAATGCCAGACCGCATGTGGCTGGAGTGTGTCAGCAGTTCCTGCAAGATAAAGGCATTGAAGCTATGGACTGGCCCGCCCGTTCCCCAGACCTGAATCCGATTGCACACATCTGGGACATCATGTCTCGCACCATCAACCAACGTCACGTTGCACCATAGACTGTCCAGGAGTTGGCGGATGCTTTAGTCCAGGTCTGGGAGGAAATCGCTCAGGAGACCATCCGCTGCCTCATCAGGAGCATTCCCAGGTATTATGTGGAGGTCATACAGGCACGAGGAGGCCACACACACACTACTGAGCATCATTTCCTTGTTTTGAGGCATTTCCACTGAAGTTGGATCAGCTTGTAATTTGATTTACCACTTTGATTTTGAGTATCGCTCCAAATCCAGGCCTCCATTGGTTAATAAATTTGATTTCTATTGATGATTTTTGTGTGAATTTGTTGTCAGCACATTCAACCTTGTATAGAACAAAATATTCACTGAGAATATTTCATTCATTCAGATTTAGGATGTGTTATTTGAGTGTTCCCTGTATATATATATATATATATATATATATATATATATATATATATATATATATATATTGTGAGAATACGCTACCTGAGTGGGTTGGGGGACACTCGCTTAGCAGCAGGATAAACACTTCAGGCACGATATCTCACACATATCAGTCTTATTTGGTTTATTACACATCATAAACCACATGACGTGCAGTCCATTGTGTTACACAGTTCATAGAACATCACATGCACCAACAGTCTGTATAGTACCTGACGGGAGCTCCTGCTCCACCTGCTGACTCCTTGTCAGTCCACTCCTCCGGGTAAGCTGCCTCACAGGGATCACCAACTTGCCTGGCCGGCACACATTAGTCAGTCCAGACTCACCGAAGGACTGTAGCTTCCCCACACAGTAGCTGTCACTGGCTCTGCAGATCCCGGTCCTCACCTCATGCTATTCAGGGATCCGGTCCTACTGCCAAGACCTTCCAACACCCAGGTTACACAGGATCACACAGGTGGCCAGTTCGGGTACTATTCAGGATGTCCATCCCCAGCTGGGACCGTCCAATACCCATGCCACCAGTAGCAAAGTCCCACCATGTGCTATTCAGGATTCCTACTCCCAGAAAATCCAACACAGGTAGCCCAATGTGCTATTCAGGATTCCTGCTCACAGGAAATCCAACACATACTTCCAGGCCCTTCAGAGACCATGTGTGTTGTGAATTCTGCTCTTGGGCTCCCTCCGGTGGTTGTTGGTGGTAGTGCAGTTGTCTTGGGGTTGTAATCTAGGGCAGGTGTTTCTGCTGATTGCTGCTCTACTAGGTATTTAGGTGTGCAGGATCCATGAGTCCTTGCCAGTTGTCCATTGTTTTTGGAGGGATTGCTTCTCTCTCTGGTTCCTCATGCCCTGCTGCCAATTCAGCTAAGATAAGTGTCTGGTTTTTTGTCTCTGTGCACACATGCAGTGTGCTTTGCTATTCAGTGCAATTAATTGTGTTTTTGTCCAGCTTAGACTTTGCTTGGATTTTTCAGTCATGCTGGATTCTCAGGAGAAGCAGATATACTTTCTATGTCTTTAGTTAGATGTAGAATATTTGTATTATCTGCTGTGGTTATTTTTAGGATTTTAATACTGACCGCTTAGAATTCTGTCCTATCCTTTTCTATTTAGCTAGAAGTGCCTCTTTTGCTAAATCCTGTTTTTCTGCCTGCGTGTGTCTTTCCTCTTATACTCACAGTCAATATTTGTGGGGGGCTGCCTATACTTTGTGGTTCTGCTCTGAGGCAAGATAGAATTCCCATTTCCATCTATAGGGGTATTTAGTCCTCCGGCTGTGTCGAGGTGTCTAGGACGTGTTAGGTACACCCCACGGCTACTTCTAGTTGCGGTGTCAGTTTAGGGTTTGCGGTCAGTATAGGTACCACCTACTCCTGAGAAAGTCTCTCATGTGGCTCCAAGGTCACCGGATCATAACACATGTGACCCACACCCTGGTCACATTATATACCCTGAAACCACACCCCTGGATGGGAGTATGGATGTGTGGCTAGTTTGTCCCGCCCATCTCACACAACTAGCCTAGTAAGTCACCCTTGCCTATTATACAACACTACACCAACTGTTGAGGGACTACAGGTCCCAGAACAACCACATTACCTCAGACTTACCACGCAGACTCCCTCTGCGACACATACCGTCCATCATTCACATGACCAGTCGTTTCAACACAATTATGTCTCCAAGAGCATCTTGAAGTGCAGATGCAGCGCCCCCTGGCTGTAACATTGGTTACTGCACCACATACCTCCCCC
Organism: Ranitomeya variabilis; assembly: GCF_051348905.1. Taxonomy (NCBI): domain Eukaryota; kingdom Metazoa; phylum Chordata; class Amphibia; order Anura; family Dendrobatidae; genus Ranitomeya; species Ranitomeya variabilis. Next base: position 100,581,173 of record NC_135237.1, read on the forward strand.
CTTTGTTCAACCCTATTGGGGTGGACACATGACATAAACCCGGGGTTCCGATACCGGGAACCTACGTCACCTTTGATAGGCCTCCTCCGCCCCCAGCGGTCAGTTTGTCGGCCTTGCGCTTCAACCCTTGAGTCATCATCCGTTTGTGTCAGCAGACCCTTTTTGGTCAATCCACTTACAGTCGAGCTGACTGTCTGGTCTGAGTCTGACCCTCCGCTACTACGTCTGCTACCAGGTCTCCCACCTCGGTCACTCAGCCCTGAGCTAACAGAGGAGTCACTTCTTTGGACTCTTCTACCCTTTAGGGTATCTTTTCGTATCTCCATACTCTGGGTTGGAAGTGGTCACCATCTTATATTCTGCAGCTGTTTTTTAATCTTCAGACGTTCCAGTCTTAACTGCTCTATCTCCTTTAGATACGTCACCCGGTATTCAAGAAGCACTCGAATGTTCCTAAGGCTATCTACTGAGCCAATTACAATAAATGGAACCATCTCATCTTCACCAGTTACCTGGACTTCACCATCATCCGGAATCCTCAGTCTTACCACACCGGATCTATTCACCAGGTCCTGCATCACTTTTCCAAATCTTCCAATGACTTTCCCCACCAGACTTCTGGGTACTTGAACAATGTCTTCCACAAAGCCCAGCTGACTGAGTTTTCCTGGCATGCTCCAAACGTCAAGCGGCTTCCTTATTTCTCAACAAGATCATCTCTTTCGTACGGAGACATTGTAGGTGCATATCCTTCAGGATAGCCACCCGCTTCATTGTGACTTCCCTAGTCGACAGTATCACCAACTGTTTCGTCTCTGGGGCCCAGTTCACACTACATGCTTCCACTGTTTTCCTAAAGGTCTCATGCACACCCTCATTGATACACGCATCTTGCACATCTTCGGGTACATCTATCACACACTTGAATAGCGGGATCTCACTCTCTTCATGGACGGACGGCTCCCCTTTCACCATGAACCTCTCCATTAAGACATCTGCCACGACCGGGTGACTGTCTTGTTCTGTTTTTAGTGCCAATTCTTCCTCCGCTTTACACTCTTCCAGAACCCTGGCCAGGATGGGCACTGGCAACTTCACCTCGTTACCACTCTGGTGCCGCCGCTGTGAGTCTGTGACCAGCATCTCCTTCTCTTGCAGAAGACCATTTAATGCTTCCCTGAGCACATCCACATCTTCCCTTAAGGCTTTATTCACACTTTGCCACGTTGACAGGTGATGTTTAAGCTCAGAGACTTCCTTCTCCAGTTCATCTACTCTGTGCTCAGCGGCTTGTCTCAGATGCCTTAAATCGGCCTGTAAATCTGTTACCTCTTGCTTCTCATGAGACAATCCTTTAGCGCATTCCTGGAACCCCTGTGCTTCCTTCGCTACAAACCAGGCCTTGACTGCTGAGAGCTCGGACTCCAGGTAACGCACCTGATCCAGCTGCACGGAGTTGGCGACTTCTATCTCAGGGACATTATCTTTGTTGGCACCTGTCCCTGTCTCCTGTTTAACACTCTTCCCCGAGGGTGCAATTTGTTCAACCCCCTTCCCTCTTTTACGTCTCCCGCGACGGGAGGAAGCTTTGCTATTTATACCAGAGTCAGTCTTACTGCCCTCTTTTCCGCTTTCGTCACTGTCTGAATGGGAGTCACCACCACCCGATCGGTCATCCGGGAACCAGCCGTCCCCATCTAAACAGGTCACATTTTCTGGAATGGCTGCTACCGCTATCATTACTTCAGCCTGTGGAGCCCTGTCGTATCTCTGTGTCAGTACCTCAGATAGCACAGCATCATACTCCGCTCTAGCGCTTGTTACTGGCCATGACATGTCACAGTCACCCCCAGAGCCAGTCTCACCCCCCACAACATGGTGAACCTTCCCGCTGCTCCCTAACCAGCTTCAGGGGCTTTATTAACCACGTCACTTACAGTCTTCTTGGGGTACACATCAGGTGACATGTCCGTAAGTTGGGCAGAGGCTCCCTCCCCACTGGTCAACCCGACATTTGACCCTTCAACTTTGGGAGGAACACATGTTTTAAGGTACGCAACCCCACCAGCTGAGAGCCCTCCATTCACCTGTTGTAAAGAAACTCCCTTCTCCCACAAGTCTGTGAAGAACTTAGAGTCCCGGCCAATTATCACTGGGCAGGGTAAGATTGAGACTACGGCCACATCATGGATTGCACGGTCCTTGGCCGTCTCTAGGACCACCCTGACTACTGGAAAACGCTTAGTGTGCCCATGGATGCAGGTGACCTTGACCTTCCTACCGGGTATTTCGAGTCCCTCAGGTGCAACCCTCAGTAGAGTCACTGGGCCCCCGGAATCAACCAGTCCATACATTTCCATCTCATGCATCCGTAGGACACACCCCCGTAAACTTTCACCAGGTGGATAGTTCACACAACATACCGGACACACATAACTCACAGGCCCCAATTTGTCTGCGGTACCTCTTTGGGACGCTCCTGCCCCTTTTGGGAAACCACCATTTCTCGACATTCCACCTCTTTTTTGGCGACTATCCTTCTTCGTGTTACCGCCCCTATTTGGGACTCCACCCCCTTTTGGGCAATCATCCCCATTTGGGTCACCGCCCACTTTTATGGACACCACCCCTTTTATGGACACCCCGTGGACTTCCCCACGGCACTCAAGCCCCAGTTCGCACAGTACACCCCTATGTCTCTGGGCTTGTACTGGCCCTTTAAGAGTCTGCACGACTTGTAAAAAAAAAAAATTTCTTTTTTTTTTCCTTCAACACTTCACCAGCTCCTGCTGGCAGTCACAAGCCGCTGCTGCTGAACCTCTTGCTGCAACTGCAGCCGCACTCCACAATGCTCTCCCGCAGACTTCGTGGACCAACCGATCCACAGCAAGCCGCTTGTCACCTTTGTGGACCCGCCGATCCACAGCAAGCCGCTTGTCACCTTTGTGACCCCGCCGAGCCACAGCAAGCCGCTTGTCACCTTCGTGACCTCGCCGAGCCACAGCAAACTTCGTGACCTCACCAAGCCACAGCAAGCTGACTTGAGAAAAAAAACTTCACAGTCTCTCATTGACCCCAGTCAGCACAGACTCCTGTCTATTACACCCGGTTCTCAGACCGTTTACTCCTCTGGGTCAGATCAGCCAGCACTGCAACATGTGCTTCTTGGATCGTTGCCCGCTTCGAGCACCACATGTGAGAATACGCTACCTGAGTGGGTTGGGGGACTCTCGCTTAGCAGCAGGATAAACACTTCAGGCACGATATCTCACACATATCAGTCTTATTTGGTTTATTACATGTCATAAACCACATGACGTGCAGTCCATTGTGTTACACAGTTCATAGAACATCACAAGCACCAACAGTCTGTATAGTACCTGACGGGAGCTCCTGCTCCACCTGCTGACTCCTTGTCAGTCCACTCCTCCGGGTAAGCTCCCTCACAGGGATCACCAACTTGCCTGGCCGGCACACATTAGTCAGTCCAGACCCACCGAAGGACTGTAGCTTCCCCACACAGTAGCTGTCACTGGCTCTGCAGATCCTGGTCCTCACCTCGTGCTATTCAGGGATCCGGTCCTACTCGCAAGACCTGCCAACACCCAGGTTACACAGGATCACACAGGTGGCCAGTCCAGGTACTATTCAGGATGTCCATCCCCAGCTGGGACCGTCCAATACCCAGGCCACCATTAGCAAAGTCCCACCATGTGCTATTCAGGGTTCCTACTCCCAGAAAATCCAACACAGGTAGCCCAATGTGCTATTCAGGATTCCTGCTCCCAGGAAATCCAACACATACTTCCAGGACCTTCAGAGACCATGTGACCCACACCCTGGTCACATTATATACCCTGAAACCACACCCCTGGATGGGAGTGTGGATGTGTGGCTAGTTTGTCCCGCCCATCTCACACAACTTAGGCTACTTTCACACTAGCATTTTTTGCAATCCGTCGCAATGCGTCGTTTGGCCGAAAAAACGCATCCTGCAAAAGTGCTTAACTATCCCCATAGACTAACATGGGGAAACAACATGCCGTGTTGTGGCGGACCGTCGGCACAAAAAAACGCTACATGTAACGTTTTTTGCCGCCGACGGTCCGCTTTTTCCGACCGCGCATGCGCGGCCGGAACTCCGCCCCCACCTCCCCGCACTTCCCCGCACCTCACAATGGGGCAGCGGATGCGGTGGAAAAATGCATCCGCTGCCCCCGTTGTGCGGCGCAGAGAACGCTAGCGTCGGTAATATGGTTGCATTAGTGTGAACACCTTCCTATATTGGGATGTGGTTATGTTCACAATTAGCCAATCACATTTAAAGTCATGTTAACCCCTTAATCCCATATGACGTACTATCCCGTCGAGGTGACCTGGGACTTAATTCCCAGTGACGGGATAGTACGTCATATGCAATTGGCTGCGCTCACGGGGGGGAGTGCGGCCGATCTCAGCCGGGTGTCAGCTGACTATCGCAGCTGACATTCGGCACTATGTCATACCGCCGAACAAAAAGTGGAATAACACGCGATCAAAAAGACGCATATAAATAACCATGGTACTGCTGAAAATGTCATCTTGTCCCGCAAAAAAGAGCCACCATAAAGCATCATCAGCGAAAAAATAAAAAAGTTACAGTCCTCAGAATAAAGCGATGCAAAAATAATAATTTTTTCTATATATTTCTTATCGTATAAAAGCGCCAAAACATAAAAAAAGATATAAATGAGGTATAGCTGTAATCGTTCTGACCTGAAGAATAAAACCGCTTTATCAATTTTACCAAATGTGGAACGGTATAAACGCCCCCCCCCAAAAGAAATTCATGAATAGCTTGTTTTTCGTCATTCTGCCTCACAAAAATCGGAATAAAAAGCGATTAAAAAATGTCACGTGCCTGAAAATGATACCAATAAAAACGTCAACTCGTCCTGCAAAAAAGAAGCCCTCACATGACTCTGTGGACCAAAATATTGAAAAATTATAGCTCTCAAAATGTGGAGACGCAAAAACTATTTTTTGCAATAAACAGTGTCTTTTAGTGTGTGACTGCTGCCAATCATAAAAATCTGCTAAAATACCCGCTATAAATAGTAAATCAAATCCCATTTCATCACCCCTTAGTTAGGGAAAAATAATAAAATTAAGAAAATGTATTTATTTCCATTTTTGCATTAGGGCTAGGGTTAGGGCTAGGGTTAGGGCTAGAGCTAGGGTTAAGGGGGTTCTTGAAATCTCAGAGTGGATATTTTGTAAGAGTTTTTTACTGACCGCATAGATTCCCTTTTCTATTTTCTGCTATCTAGTATTAGTGGGCCTCATTTGCTGAATCTGCTTTCACCCCTGTGTATGTGCCTTCCTCTTACCTCACCGTTATTATTTGTTGGGGGCTTCTATATCTTTGGGGATTATTTCTCTGGAGGCAAGAGAGGTCTTTCTTTCTCTCTAGGGGTAGTTAGTTCCTTAGGCTGGCTCGAGACGTCTAGGATTTTTTAGGCACGTTCACCGGCTACTTCTAGTGTGTTTGGATAGGTTCAGATTTGCGGTCAGTCCAGTTTGCCACCTCCCTAGAGCTTGTCCTATGTTTGTTACTTAGCTGGAGTAATTTGTGATCCTCAACCACTAAGGATCATAACAGAGATGGCCCTAGAGGAATTGCCAGAGCAAGGACTCAGTGCCAGTCTGGAATCAAACCAGTCAACCACTGTCTGAATCCAGGAGTTGTTGGTTGCATTAGGACCTGGAGCCTCAAGTGGGGAAAGAGCTTGTGTTATGGGATCAGTTTTGAGAATTCCAGTAGCCTTACAGCCAGCACCAGACCCTACTTCCATGATAGTCCCTCACCAGGGAACCAAGCTCCACTGCAGAGACATGCCAGTGTTTAATGAGTACAACACAGAAGTCGATGCACATCTGCAAGATTTTTGAGACTCCAATGCTGATGCACCAGGTACTCACAGCTGATTGGGCTAAATACCTGTGGACTAGTTTGACTGGTCGGGCATGGGATGCTGCCCGGTCACTTGGGCCTCAAAAGTGCCTGGACTATAGACCTATTAAGGACACCCTGCTGGCCGTTTCTACCATCACCCCCGAGAGATATCGCACCAAGTTTCGGACATTGTCTCGCCAGGGGTAAATGTAGAATTTGGCAGTCAACTCTGGCAACATTGCAACCACTGGCTCGACGGTATGGCTGCCCACTCCACTGCTGCCCTTTGGGATGTATTGTTCTTGAGCAACTTATGGAGAAATTGGCCCCAGAAATTTGAGAGTGGGTAGTCGACTGGAAGCCGACTCTCCTTAGCAAGCAACCCGATTGGCTGACAAGTTTACAGCCAACCGACCCTGCTGGAGACCCGATATGCCCACCGATCTAAGAAGACCCATCAACCAAAGATCCAACTGACCACCAGTCACTCAAAAAGGATTTTCCCACTACCCACCAGAAAACCCACCAGGACAAAGCGTTACCAACAGTACCCATGATTTGCCTTACCCACAGCACTGTTCTATATGTACGCGCCTTGGACACTTTGCCAAAAATTGTTTCCAGGGCTGGGGCACCATACCTGGAGCCTGTCTGCCAGCTAAGATGGCCAACATCTGCCAAAATGAGCCAGCAGGGTCTGAGGGTTGCTATTTCCAGGATACAACAGCAGCGGAGGAAGTGATAAATCCTGTCCATATTCTATGGCAGGTTGGCCATCCTACACCAGCCAACCGCCAACCTCCTATGCCACATCCAGCCGGTCAAAGTCGCTGATATCCAGGCCCAGAGACTTTGGGACAGTGGGTCCTCCATCACCCTGGTCAGCCCAGATATTGTCCCACCTAAACACTATTTACCAGGCCGCCAATTCACCATCTACCTAGCTGGAGGTCAGTGCTCGGACATCCCTCTAGCCCGTGTGCAGCTGGACTGGGGTACCGACCAGAGAGAGGTTGAAGTGGGACTCATGGATGGCCTCCCCACACCTGTTATTTTGGGGAATGACCTTGGACAAGGACTGTCCAGCCAATTTGTCACCATCATCACCCACAACCAAGCCAAGCAACACCCTGATGTGGATCCTTCTGCCACCCATCCCGATGATAAATGACACTCCCAGCCTCCATCAGCTACCTCTGAGCCAATGTCGGTGAGTACACCTGACCAGACTGTTGCCATTGACTGGGGGAGATAGATCGCAAGGAGTTTAGGGATGCCCAACTCATGGACCACACCTAGAGTTTGCCCGCTTGACATAGGGAAAGAAATCATGGGGAGGTGTATAGATGAGAGAATGGACTACTGTATCGGGAATAAACCACATCCTGCCCAGAGAAACCCTGGACCTGTGTCCATCAACTTGTGGTACCCCAGCTGGATCGACCCCAACTCTGGTGACATCCCTGCAGCTGGGCAAATGGGGGTCAGAAATACCTGTGCTCGACTGCTACATAGTTTCTTTTGGCCAAAGGTCGCTCAAGAAATGTGGAAATGTTGAGCCTCTTGCCCAGTTTGTCAATGCATGGGGAAGCACCCTGTCAAGCCCCACTTCAATCCATGCCCTTGATAGGTGAACCATTTCAGAGGGTTGCCATTGATTTAGTGGGCCCTTTAGCTATCCTCAGCCACAGCGGAAAGAGGATCATCCTCACCCTGGTCGACTTTGCCACCCGCTATCCGGAGGCCATTGCCATGTCATCCATAGATGCGGAGCACGTGGCTCAAGCTCTACTGGACATTTTTAGTTGAGTAGGGGTTCCACAGGAGGTTTTGACTGACCAGGGGGCCCAGTTCCAAAGCAAGCTGATTCAGACCCTCTGGGAGAAACATGTTGTCCGCCCCATGCAACCACCCCCTATCATCCCCAAACTAACGGGTTGTGTGAGCATTTCAACTGAACGCTCAAGGAGCCCATTAGTCAGTATGTGGAGTCCGAGGGGGGGGGACTTGGAGTAAAATCTGCAGCAGCTCCTGTTCGCCTACCGGGAGGTGCCACAAGATTCTACCGGTTTCTCTCCTTTTGACTTGCTGGACTGCCAAAAAGTATTAGGGCCATTGGAGCTAGTAAGAGAGAGTTGGGAGGGCACTTTTCCCACAGAAGAGGTTCCCATTGTGGATTATGTCCAAAGGTTTAGGGAGAAGATGGGGTATCTCATGGCCTTAGCCCATGGGAATTTAGAAGTAGCTCAGGAAAGGCAATGACTGTGTTACAACCGTAGTGCCAGATTCTGAGAATTTACCTGTGGACAGAAGGTTTAGTACTAGTACCAGTACGCAAGAACAAGCTGCAAGCCATGTAGGCAGGTCCGTTTACCATCACCAGGAAATGCGGTGAGACTGACAACACCATGGTGTTGGATCGAGCAGGTGTTCGCGAACGGACCTATCATGTTAACAGGCCTAAAGCTTATGAGGTAAGGGAAGTTACCAACCTAGCAGTTTGTTATTCCCCTTAGATGACCCAGATCTGGACCAGATCCTGGACTTATTGGTGGAATCCAAAAGAGGAATGGGGTAATGGATGTCCCATTGGGGGAGTGGCTTGGTCCATCACAGAAGCAGGAATTAAACCTGCTCGGAACATATGGCTCCCTTTTCACGAGTCAGCCTGGTCGAACCCCCTTGGTCCAGCATCTTGTCAACACTGGGGTAGCCACTCCCCTGAACCTGCCTACTGGGTGACATGTCATGATTCTCAATGGCGAGAGAACATAGCCCAGCATATATGAGAACTAGCTCTTGGAAGATGGAAACTATACTGACCATGAACTAAACCTGCCGCACAACTAGAAGTGGCCGGGTAGCATGCCTACGTTTTTTTATCCCTAGATGCCCAGCGCCAGCCGGAGAACTACCTAATCCTAGCAGAGGAAAAGACAGTCCTGGCTCACCTCTAGAGAAATTTTCCCAAAAGGCAGACAGAGGCCCCCACATATATTGGCGGTGATTTTAGATGAAATGACAAACGTAGTAGGAAAATAGGTTTAGCAAAAATCGAGGTCCGCTTACTAGATAGCAAGAAGACAGAAAGGGCACTTTCATGGTCAGCAGAAAACCCTATCAAAACACCATCCAGAAATTACTTTAAGACTCTAGCATTAACTCATAACACCAGAGTGGCAATTTCCGCTCACAAGAGCTTTCCAGACACAGTAACGAAACAGCAGCTGTGAACAGGAACAAAATGCAAAAACACACAAGGACAAAAGTCCAACTTAGCTGGGAGTTGTCTAGTAGCAGGAACATGCACAGAAAGGCTTCTGATTACATTGTTGACCGGCATGAAACTGACAGAGGAGCAAGGTTATATAGCGACTCCCACATCCTGATAGGAGCAGGTGAACAGAGGGGATGATGCACACAAGTACAATTCCACAAGTGGCCACCGGGGGAGCCCAGAATCCAATTTCACAACAGTACCCCCCCCTCAAGGAGGGGGCACCGAACCCTCACCAGAACCACCAGGGCGATCAGGATGAGCCCTATGAAAGGCACGGACAAGATCGGAGGCATGAACATCAGAGGCAGTGACCCAAGAATTATCCTCCTGACCGTATCCCTTCCATTTGACCAGATACTGGAGTTTCCGTCTGGAAACACGAGAGTCCAAGATCTTTTCCACAACGTACTCCAACTCACCCTCAACCAACACCGGAGCAGGAGGCTCAACGGAAGGCACAGCCGGTACCTCATACCTGCGCAACAATGACCGATGAAAAACATTATGAATCGAAAAGGATGCAGGGAGGTCCAAACGGAAGGACACAGGGTTAAGAATCTCCAATATCTTGTACGGGCCGATGAACCGAGGCTTAAACTTAGGAGAAGAAACCCTCATAGGGACAAAACGAGAAGACAACCACACCAAGTCCCCAACACAAAGCCGAGGACCAACACGACGACGGCGGTTGGCAAAAAGCTGAGTCTTCTCCTGGGACAACTTCAAATTGTCCACCACCTGCCCCCAAATCTGATGCAACCTCTCCACCACAGCATCCACTCCAGGACAATCCGAAGATTCCACTTGACCGGAGGAAAATCGAGGATGAAACCCCGAATTACAGAAAAACGGGGACACCAAGGTGGCAGAGCTGGCCCGATTATTGAGGGCGAACTCCGCCAAAGGCAAAAAAGCAACCCAATCATCCTGATCCGCAGACACAAAACACCTCAAATATGTCTCCAAGGTCTGATTAGTCCGCTCGGTCTGGCCATTAGTCTGAGGATGGAAAGCAGACGAAAAAGACAAATCTATGCCCATCCTAGCACAGAATGCCCGCCAAAATCTAGACACGAATTGGGTCCCTCTGTCAGAAACGATATTCTCCGGAATACCATGCAAACGAACAACATTTTGAAAAAACAGAGGAACCAACTCGGAAGAAGAAGGCAACTTAGGCAAGGGAACCAGATGGACCATCTTAGAGAAACGGTCACACACCACCCAGATGACAGACATCTTATGAGAAACAGGCAGATCCGAAATAAAATCCATCGAGATGTGCGTCCAAGGCCTCTTCGGGATAGGCAAGGGTAACAACAATCCACTAGCCCGAGAACAACAAGGCCTTTTCCGCCTGAAGCTCTAAATGAGGTTCCTCATAAAGCAACCCCAAGGCCAGAAAAAACGCATCCACATTGAGCAACGCAGGATCCCCTGGTGCCAATGCAAAAGCCCAGTCTTGAGGGTCGCCCCGGAGCAAGGAAATTACAATCCTGACCTGCTGTGCAGGGTCTCCGGCAGAGCGAGACTTCAGGGACAAAAACAATTTGCAATTATTTTTAAAATTTTGAAAGTGAGATCTATTCCCCGAGAAGAATTCAGGCAAAGGAATTCTAGGCTCAGACATAGGTGCATGAACAACAAAATCTTGCAAATTTTGTACCTTTGTGGCGAGATTATTCAAACCTGTAGCTACACTCTGAAGATCCATTTGAAACAGGTGAACACAGAGCCATTCAAGGACAAGAAGGAGAGAAAGAGAGGAAGGCCGCAGCACAGGCAGACCAGCAAGTGATTCAATCAAGAGCACACTCAGAACTAGAGGAAAAAAAAAAAAAAAAAAAAATTGTAGCAGACTTCTTTTTTCTCTCCTTTCTCAGCCAGTAATTTAACCCTTTTTTTTGGGCCGGTCAAACTGTCATGATTCTCAATGGCGAGAGAACATAGCCCAGCATATATGAGAACTAGCTCTTGGAAGATGGAAACTATACTGACCATGAACTAAACCTGCCGCACAACTAGAAGTGGCCGGGTAGCATGCCTACGTTTTTTTATCCCTAGATGCCCAGCGCCAGCCGGAGAACTACCTAATCCTAGCAGAGGAAAAGACAGTCCTGGCTCACCTCTAGAGAAATTTTCCCAAAAGGCAGACAGAGGCCCCCACATATATTGGCGGTGATTTTAGATGAAATGACAAACGTAGTAGGAAAATAGGTTTAGCAAAAATCGAGGTCCGCTTACTAGATAGCAAGAAGACAGAAAGGGCACTTTCATGGTCAGCAGAAAACCCTATCAAAACACCATCCAGAAATTACTTTAAGACTCTAGCATTAACTCATAACACCAGAGTGGCAATTTCCGCTCACAAGAGCTTTCCAGACACAGTAACGAAACAGCAGCTGTGAACAGGAACAAAATGCAAAAACACACAAGGACAAAAGTCCAACTTAGCTGGGAGTTGTCTAGTAGCAGGAACATGCACAGAAAGGCTTCTGATTACATTGTTGACCGGCATGAAACTGACAGAGGAGCAAGGTTATATAGCGACTCCCACATCCTGATAGGAGCAGGTGAACAGAGGGGATGATGCACACAAGTACAATTCCACAAGTGGCCACCGGGGGAGCCCAGAATCCAATTTCACAACAGTGACACCTTCAATGTTGGCATTGATGAGGGCCGAAGCGGATGACATGTTGAATATGGGGGTCATAGTTCCTTCCCATAGCCCATGGGCAGCCAGTGTAGGGTTGGTGCCCAAGAAAGACAAGAGTACTCGCCTCTCTGTTGACTATAGGCCACTCAATGAGGTCACCATTACAGATGCGTACCCCATGCCTCAGGTAGATGAACTACTAGACAGATTAGGCGGATCTCAGTTCATATCTACCATTGATTTGAGCAAGGGACACTGGCAGACACACTCACAAAAGAGGTTCAAGAGAAGTCTGTATTCATCACCCCTTTTGGCCTGTATGAATTTACCAGAATGCCATTTGGGATGAAGAACTGCCCAGCTACCTCCCAAAGGTTTGTAGACCAGTCACTAGTGGGATGTCGGGGTATGCCCAGGCCTACCTGGATGACATCGCTATCTTCAGTGATACCTGGGAAGAGCATCTTCAATATGTGTCACAGGTGCTGCATAGTGTAGCAAAAGCCGAGCTTACCATCCGACCCGACAAGTGCCAGATGGTGATGGCTGAGGTACTATACTTTGGATTTCAGGTAGGAAGTGGGTGCATTCATCCCAAACCTGCAAAAGTAGAAGCCATTACCCATTGACCTCGCCCAGCCAACCAAACACAGGGTCTGCAAGCTATTATTGAAAGTTTATCCCCAATTACAGTACAGTAGCCAAGCTCCTCACCGACATTACCACCAAATAATAGGTCTGCAATCTCATCTGGACCCCAAAATGCAGATCCGAATTCCTCTAGATGAAAACCCAGTTAGCCAAAAGCCCAGCCCTGACTACTCCTGACTTCTGCTGTCGGTTCATTGTCCAAACAGATGCATCGGACACCGGATTGGGAGCTGTGCTCAGTCAAGTGGGGCAGGATGGTCAGGAACACCCGGTAGCTTATGTTTCCCAGAAGCTGTTGACTGGGAGAGGTCATACGCCACAATAGAAAAAGAATGCTTTGCCATAGTCTGGGCCTTAAAGAAATTGCAGCCCTACCTCTACGGCAAGGAATTTGGACTGCCGGGGACAACGGATGTTTACTCTGATGGAGTCTGGCCTTACAGTTCTATAATTTTTCTGTCTCCCATAAAAAGGGCAAAGATCATGGAAATGCAGATGGACTGTCGCGACAAGTAGAGAACAATGATCAGAAGCCTATCACGTCTGGAAGCCCTGTCAACAGCGATCCACTACAGGATCAAACATTCTTTGGGGCTAACTAAGAAGGGGAGAAATGTGATGACACAGCAATTTTCTTAATTATGCCAGACATAAATTGAGTTTAGCCAGTGGTGAAATCCAAATAATATTTTGTTTCTAGTGTCTTGGATTAAAATATAACCTTTAATTAAATAATATAAAATTCTTACATAAACAAACCAACAGGTGTGCAAGGTTCATAAGACAAATAACACTTAAAACTTATGGGGTGCACATGATCCATGTTCCTTGGCTATATCGCCACGGAATCCCACAGTACTTTATAGTTGGTGTGGTTTTTGTAATCTATTCTCTTTGAATCAGACTTTATATGGCAGTCCCAATATATGATCCTGCCCGATCAGTGCATCCTCCATGTACTTCAAATAGTCTAAAACACCCACTTTATAGTTCTTCAAAATACAGGTATTAAATCCAGCATATTATACCGTTATAGTGAGTGTGACTAAAAAACCATACCAGAGCCTCTTAAGTATTATTGGACTTGAATATTTAAGGTTATATTTTAATCCAAGATGCTAGAACCAGACGTAAATTGAGTAGGCCCAGAATCATAAACTGTTGTCTGAAGTATTGACTCTTCTTGTAGGACGAATATTTACAGCTAATATATTATCTCCTACAGTTTATCTTCTGTTATCGTTGCAAAACAGTAAAGCATGGCCACTGAACAATGATGTTTGCTGATATGTTGATTGCTTACATTGTTTATGCCAGCCAGTTTCTTGGCATTCCAAACAGAGGAGGAAAACTATGCAAGTAAATTACATAATTGAGCAATGCAGGTTGGCCTCATTCACATCTCTCTCTGACCTCTGGTTTTTAGTTGAAGGCCAGTTGAGAACTACATAAAGAGACTTTTTCTTCTAGTCGGTGTGACTTTTCAGGATCTCAGCTTAGGGTACTACAGACCTGGCTGGAAGAATACAGGACTGCTTCATTGACCATCACTGAAACCCCAGAGACGTCTTAAAGAATCCAGGTTGGGACAATCGGGTCACCTGGAAACATACATCACTGCTCTCGGTTAACTTCTTAAACTTGTTGTTACCATCTGGCTGTGGGGATCTGCCAAAAGCAGGGAGCCACTGGCGGGGGTATGCGACACTGGAAGCAACTGTAATCCCGGCGATTCAGCGGAAGGGTGAGACTCTGTAATTTGCACCATTTTGGGTATTTGCTAGGACTGTTCTGCATGCTATTGTGTGTTGATGATTCAATAAATTATTGCCACACTCTTTTACCCTCACCCTGTGTTGTCTGAGTAGTGTTCTGCCCATGGAGAGAGAAAGTTTCTAAAGACAGCCGGGCCAGGGGACTAGAGCACCCACTGACCCCCATGTCTCCACAGTAGGGATTAGCGGACCTGTGGATGTTCAGGTTCATTGGCTTCGGCCGAACTGTAGTTTAAAGTTCAGTTCTGAATCTGAATACGACCCTGAACCTTATAGAAGTCAATGTGGACCCAAACTTTGGTGCTTTAAAATGGCTGTAAAATGGTCATAGTAAGGTCTAGAGGGCTGCAAAAGGAAGCTAAATGGGGGCAAGAGCAGGACGATTCCTATCCCTGTGGATAGGGAAATTAATAAAATAACATAGAATTAAAAAAGTAAAAATAATCTTGAATCAGAATCCAACACAGTGGGTGGGGGGTGTTATTTTCTCATTTTTTCATGCTTCTTTTTATGGAACTGACTTAAAAGAACATAGAATTTATCAAACAAAAACTAACAATGTAGAACTAGGATGCGGAAGTCCAAGTGCAGGAGAAGATGGACAGGGCAGTTTTGGTGGAAAAAGCAAAAGAGGAGTAATCCAACACTGTTTTTGTGGGTTTTTTTGTTTTAGGGAACTGACTAAGAGGTGGAAGTCCAAGTGGAATAGGTGGAGGTGGACATGGCAGTGTAGGTGAAACATGCAAAGGAGGAGTTATCCATCAGTTTTTTTGGGTTTTTTATTTGGGTATGCCCCAAAATTAAAGGAATGGCAAATAGAGTTGAAAAATGGCCTGGTATAGTTGTCTAGTCAGCCGAAGGTATGGACAAGTCATGTGGGATCCACGCCTGGTTCATTTTAATAAACATTAGCTTTCCCACGTTGGCTGTGAACAGACAGATGCGCCTGTCTGTCATCACATCCCCTGCCATGCTAAACGCATATTCCGACAGTACACTTGCAGCAGGGCAGGCCAGCACCACCAAGGCATAGAGAGCAAGCTCAGGCCACGTGTCCAATTTGGATACCCAGAAGTTAAATGGGGCAGATCCATCAGTTAGTACGTGGAGACTTGTGGCTAGGTCCTTTTCCACCATGTTGTTGTAATGCTGCCTTTTGCTATTATGAACCGTATCAGATGTTGTGGCATGCTGAGAATGTTTTGCCACATTTTGGACTTGCTAACCCTGCCTTCTGAGGTGCTGGTGGTTCCCCAGCTGCATTGGCGACTTCCTCCTTTTCTGCCTTGTTCTTCCAGTGAGCCCCCGCTGTCAGATGGGAACGCCTTCAGTAGTGCCTGTACCAGCGTGTGCTTTTATTCACACATTTTGAAATCCTGCTCCAGTAACGGAAGTAATGATGGTACTTGGTCCTTGTAGCAGGGATCCAGCAGGGTGGCCACCCAGTAATCAACAGTGGAAACAATTTGGGCAACTCGGCTGTTGTTATGCAGGCACATTAGCATATATAGTCTCATATGTGCCAGGCTGCCCAGAGGCCACGACAAACTGTCCTTGGTTGGAGGTGTGTGGTCTGGCTCCTCTGTATCCACCCAGCAATGCTCCATTGATACCCGTGAGTTGAGCTGATTTGATTGCAATCCTTCTGTGAACACAGTTCTTCCTCTTTCTCATCCTCATTTTCCAAAACTGCCCTGGCTTCACTGTTGTGTACAGGAACCCACCCTTCGAGTCATGTGTGGACGACAGGCTTGATAACGTTGTGAATGGTTTCTGTTGCTCCTGCTCCTCTTCCTCCTGTTCCACCACCTCATCCATCATGGCCTGAAGTGTTTTTTTCCCAGCAGGCATACAAGTGGTATAGTAAGGCACATGATAACGTCATCAACTCTGGCCATATTGCTGGAGTATTCAAAACAGCGCACCACATCACACACATCCCACATGGAGGCCCACTCATTGGTGGTGAAGTGGTGTTGTCCCGCAGAGCGAGACAGCCGTGCATGCTGCAGCTGAAACTCCACTCTTGCATCAGTCTGCTGTTTGATCCCTGTCCACAGCTCCTACACAGTGTGAAATTTGTCCACCAAACAGATGACTTTCAGATGAACCTACTGTCATTTCCCCCTGGCTGCGCTGAAGTTGGTGGTGCAGGTCTTACTGTGACCGGCTGATGAGGCGGAGGAGATGACCATTCTTACTGGTCCACATATTTTCTCTTGCCACTGATGGTGTTGTGCAGTGCACTCATGATTTGGTCTGCAACATGTGTATGCACCTGAAAATGTAGTGGTGGCTGGGACAACATACTGCGGGACAGCCACCCCCATCATTTTTTTTTAAACTGTCTATCTCCACCAGCCGGAATGGCAGCATATCAAAGGCCAGTAATTTAGAAATGCTGTCACTCAGGATCATGGCTCATGGGCGGGTATTTCCTCTTCTCTCAAGGGTTTGGGGGATGGAGAGCTGAACACTTACATGGGATAGTGAGTAGCTGATTGGTGAACACTGGTGGTGGTGCTGTCACATCCTGTCTTTGCAGAGAGACAGGTGGATTTGTTGATTGTGAAATCGTGAGCGGGAGGAAGAGGCAAAGACTGCAGCAGAAGAGGGAGCAGTAGGAGGCTCAGCTCTGTTATTTTTAAAGTGTGTACTCCAGTGCACCTCATGCATGGAATTCAGGTGCCTCGTTATGCCGATGGTGCTCAGGTCCAGAACCTCAGATGCCTCGCTTCATGCTCTGATGGCGCAGCGTGAACACCACCTGTTGCTTGACGCCACCACATTGCCTGAAGAAATGCAATGCCAGGGAGCTCTTTCAGCTGGCTTTGGTGTTCTCATTTGCTCAGCCCGGTAGGCAGTAGCAGCCGATGTACTGGGTAGGGGCTGCAGAGTGTGCTTTTGCACCCTGCTCCCTATTTTCCCACTACTTGTACAGACATAACTGTAAAGTACACACAGGCATCTTGACACAGTACTCCCACAGAAATGGCTTCAAAGTACACATGGGTTTTTTGGTGCAGTACTCCCACAGGCAGAGTACACACAGAGGCTTAAAGACACAGAACTCCCACATGTGGGGGTGCAGAGTACACACAGAGGCTTTTTGGCACACTACTCCCACAGGCAGGGATACAGCATATACAAAGAGGCTTTTTGGCACAGTATTCCCACAGGCAGGGGTGCAGAGTACATACAGAGGCTTTTTGGAACAGTACTTCAGAGTAAACACAGAGGCTCAAAGGCACAGTACTCCCACAGGCAGGGGTGCAGAATACATACAGAGGTTTAAAGGCTCAGTACTCCCACAGACAGGGGTTTAGAATACATACGGAGGCTTAAAGGCTAAGTTCTCCCACAGATAGGGGTGTAGAGTACTTGCAGAGGCTTTTTGACACAGTACTCCCACAGGTAGGGGTGCAGAGTACACACACAGAGGCTAGCTAAAAGGATATTGAGAGAAATGCTAATCAAATCAGTTCCCTCACTTCCTCCTGTGAACACCCCATTCTCTATTAATACAATGGAGGAGAAAAAGAGAAGAAGAAACTGTGACCTAGGGAACCTACTTTGTGTTCCTGCATTCTCTACTAACAATGGCCGAGTGGCTCATCTGAGGTGTACAGAAAACATATGCGTTGTGCAAGACAATAATGATAAATGTGCGGAAAGTTGTTAACCCTTGCTGTAAATCTGTTAGTGTTACTGCTTTCACTGATTGTTGTTGGGAGATTCTGAACAATATTCAAATTATCTCTTCTCCAAAAAGAAGAAAATGTTCTCACTAGTGCCACCTATAGGTAGCTACTCTGAGAGCAAATGTCCAACCAATAGGTGACAGTAGTATACTTTACCTAAGGCCTCGTTCAGATGTCCGTTTTTCACATATGTGTATTATCCGTGCAATTCAACTCCTTTTATGGGGACATGTCCATTTTTTAACTTCTTCATGGATGAAAATCAATCATACAAGTCTATAGGTCCATGAAAATCATTGACCACATGGTATCCGTATGTTGTCAATGATTAGCTTATTAATGTATGGGAGACATTTTGTAATTTATTTATTTTTTCATAGACAAAAATAACTGATGAAACACAGATGGTGGAACCTGATACATTGACCAAAAACTGATGAAACTCAAATCCAAAACCCTTTGCTAGAATTATAGAATTAAAGAGAATAGTTGAATCCACGTCTGACCCTAAAATAGTATATTTTTTTGCCATGATATGTACATTTTAGTCTTACCTACTATTATAAAGACCATGCTGTTGTAAAATTCAAGTACAAAGTACACATCTACCCAAGACTATGACTATTATTGTGATTGGCCTAGTCGTTGACCTGGTGGTATGACCATCTAATCATGAATGGGCCAGTGTCAGCCAGTTACAGCTTCTTTCTGCCTCTCACTGTCAACATTTTTAGATTGAGCACCATTGTTCTAGACCTATCATAGTCACAAATTAAGACTCATTGTCTGTGCCACTTATGTGCTCAAAGGGAGCAATTTACTATATTAATGTACCTGAAGAGCTGCATGTGCTTAAGTCATTATTTCCTATATTTTACACTGTTGGAAAGGTTTAGGCTGCCGTCACACTAGCAGTATTTGGTCAGTATTTTACATCAGTATTTGTAAGCCAAAACCAGGAGTGGGTGATAAATACAGAAGTGGTGCATATGTTTCTATTATACTTTTCCTCCAATTGTTCCACTCCTTGTTTTGGCTTACAAATACTGATGTAAAATACTGACCAAATACTGCTAGTGTGACCGTAGCCTTAGTCTTCCTATAAACATGCTTTTGATGTATAACTCACCTGTATAAAAATTTCTGGATTTTAAGATCTACTACTCTTTCACGTTATATTGATGTAGGGATATAACTAGCTGCTGCCCTGATAAAGATAGGGACTTTGCAGGATTAGGATATATTTGTGATCTATCATTAGGATGATGGTTGTGCACAGTACTGGAGCCTTGTTCCACTGAAGTGAATTGGGCAATAGTGCAATACTCTCAACCTTGACTACTAAAGACTACTATTAGGCTGCCGTCACACTAGCAGTATTTGGTCAGTATTTTTCATCAGTATTTGTAAGCCAAAACCAGGAGTGGAACAATTAGAGGAAAAGTATAATAGAAACATATGCATCACTTCTGTATTTATCACCCACTCCTGGTTTTGGCTTACAAATACTGATGTATAATACTGACCAAATACTGCTAGTGTGACGGCAGCCTTAGACTAAAGTTATCAGAACTCATGGATATTGGTAGGATCAGTCTATTGTGTATGGGAGCCTTCTGACTCACCCAGACCATAATGAATTTCAGCAGCTGATTATTTTTTTTCTCCATTTAAAGAGTATTAGCATGTTAATAAATTGTGTGACGTCACGATCACTAACGGGTTGGGGAACACTCGCTTGGCAGCGATAGAACACAGCAAGACCATATTTTCTTTCAAAGTTCCACTGGGTTTATTACTCAATAAACCCCAGCAGCACACACACAAAGTAACAGCCTTCAGATTCAGCAAAACAAAGTAACAAAGTTCATAACAAGGCTCTGCTCCATCAGGACTGTGTCCACTTGGTAGAGTCCAATATTCAGGCTCGCTCTGGAGCAAAACGCACAGTCTGGATTACCTGCTTGACAGCGTTGCAGGTTTTCACTGGCTGGCATCACACGGGTCCTGACCTCCGGAGAAGCTGTCTTACGGGGATCACCAGCTTGCCTGACAGGCACACATCAGTCAGTTCCAGACCCACTGAGGGATGGTAGCTTCCCCCAACCCAGATAGCCATCACGGTCTCTGCAAGCACATGTCTCCATCATGTGCTTCCCAGGAATCTGGTCCACACACAGGACCTTCCAAGCAGAGAGAGACCATGTGACCACACCCTGGTCACATTGCATACTTGTAACCACTCCCATAGGTGGAAGGTGTGTGTGGCTAGTCAGACCCGCCCAGCTTTACGGCTAACCCTGTAAGCCTCCCTTTAAAACTACACAAATATTTGTGGGACTACAGGTCCCAGAACAACAACACTGGTTTAAAGCGCAGAGTCCCTCTGCGACACATACCGTCCATTTACAATCATGTCAGACACCTTTTCACAAACCCGGTTACGCCTCCATGCGTATTCTGAGGAGAGCATACAGTGCCCCCTACCTGTAACAGGGGTCACTGCATCACAATTGCTTTAGTTAGACAG
Source organism: Ranitomeya variabilis (assembly GCF_051348905.1). Lineage (NCBI taxonomy): Eukaryota > Metazoa > Chordata > Amphibia > Anura > Dendrobatidae > Ranitomeya > Ranitomeya variabilis. Next base: position 100,601,704 of record NC_135237.1, read on the forward strand.
GATGAAAATAAGATATGAGAACTTTTATCTTTCATAGTGTACAGCTGGTTGCCATGGAGCTCGGCCACTAGGGACTTCCCAGACCCTCTTCAAGTGTGCACAGTAGCTACATACCAGGGGAGGCATAAACTCGTAATATCGGAGCCACTTGTCTACAGCCTATTGATTTCAATACTACAGCTAGCTGCTCACCACCCTTCCCCTCTTTCTCATCCTCTAACAAGCTACTGTTATAAATCTTGCAATTTCACCAGCCTGCAGCATCAGCAGCTTTCAGAGCAGGTCTGCTAATCATTTGAACAAGCTTTATCAAATGCCCTGTTATCTCTTTGTGTAAGTATTGTGATAACAGTGTAAAGTCAGCGCAAACCACTGATCGCTGAATGTGTTACAGCAGAATTTGTGCTGAGCTTTATAGATCTACAATACTACAGCTCTGCTATTCACCAGAACTTTCACTCAAGGAGGAGACCCCGCGCTGCCAGAAACCAAGAAGTAAAGAGACAGGAAAGTTGTGTGCTACTTGAGATTAGTACTTTAACATAAGTGACCAATGCCCCAGTCTGGTAGTGACTCACTCATACAGAACATAGGAGCACTCTGCTTAGCCGAATGCTCCTGTGTATGGGGTAGTCAGAGGAGATATCTATTAGCCAGCTGGCTCTTGACGATTTTCCTGAATTGGTTGCTGTAAAGTGGTAGAATTCAGGATGCTTATTCAGATCCCTGTTTCCTGGTTTAAATTGTATGTGGAACTTTATGAAATAGATTCAATGGAAGATATCTGCTGGCAGACGATACAGAGGCTTTAGAGTATTTATCATCTCTCTGCCATAATGCATAATGTCTTCTCAAGTGATGCAACAATAGAATAGCATAGAGCGCAGAGGTGGCAAAGACTGCAGGGAAGGTGAGTGCTCCATTTTTACCTCCATTTATTTGGAATGGTGTGGAGGTTATTGTTTATAAGAACGGTCAGTGTGACGGTTATAGTTCCTAAAGTGTGACAGCCTTGAGGTCATATTTTATGAGAGGACAGTGTGGTGGGTATAGTTCATAAGTGAGGACGATTTAATGGTTATAGCTCATAAGGGAGGATGGTGTAGTCATAGTTCTTAAATTCATGGGGTACTATAATGATACTGTCTTTTACAAGCAAGCAGTGTCAGGATGTTCTGCAGAAGGCCGTAGAAGAGAGAAATCTGCAGAGTCAGGTTCTGGATGTGAATAGTCTGGGCATCTGGACAAGATGGAGAAGAAACGAGAGAGAACGTCTCCAATCAAAGAAGACGTCACTTGTAAGGTACTGTGAAGGATGACACGAGAGAGATCATGCAGAATCCCTCTGCTGCCACCACATGCGACAAACACACACCTTGCCACCCCGCATGACATCACTATTATGTCAGCGAGATCACGTGGTATGGTCTCCTCACTTCAACCAACATGTCATGCCGCACCCCCTGGGGACATGTATGGTCAGCTTGGTGCAGTTTTACACACACACCTTGTCCACATGGGTCCAGGGAGGCATGGAGTGTGAGAGGATGTGGCCCATGCAGTCACTGTCATGGCACCACACTCACCCACAACCTTGACAGGCTGAGTAGCCCCTTTCAGTTGCACCAGTGATAATGCACCTGGTCAGCTCGGTAGGACTGCCACCAGTTCCTCTTGCGATATAAGCCCTGTCCGTTAATGGGATTAGATTGGGCCAGAAACCAGCCCCGGTATCATGGAAAGTTAAATCGAGAAACCGATGTGTGGATTCGTGGATCGAGATAAAAGAGCAGCAGATAAAAGGTTAAATTATAAATTTAATCACCTGAAGAGCACAATAAAAAATACACTACGCACACAATGGTTATACATATACAATGGTCGGATATGCAAATACAATAGTGGTAAGACAAAAGATGGATCATGTCAATTACCAAATTATGTTAGATCATGGGTTTGCTGGGCCACAAGGAGGCATGGGCTGCCAGCTAGCTCCTAGGTGCTTCACAACACGTTACTCGACGAAGCCCCCACTGTTGAAGCACAACAGAGAGAGAGAGACCACATGGCCTTACATTAGCCTTTTTTCCATTTGGATCACTGCCCTCTGGACTGAACCTAAATACCATCCCCTTTCCTTTGCAGCTAAAAACACCAAAACCTATTAAAGATCATAACTTCTTTCTGGAAAGTCCTACGGCAGAGGTTCTAGCACCATCAAATCCAGCCAGGCCACTGCTATGCGTGGGGACAAAACAAGCCATCGCTACCTGGCTACTACTAGATGCTCTATGTATCTCCATATACCTGGGTGCTAGAATGGGTTGAAGACCCAGGTGGGTGTTCGCCATGTTCTGGAGATCTTGGAAATGTACACGATGTATGGGTAGGACATATAATATCTCCATAACTCCTTATGGAATCATGCTTCTAAAATGTTCTTTGGCAGCTTCAGCATGACTCTATATTTCAAGCCAGCCATTGTCCTGCTCTGAGCTGCTGAAGGTGTGAGATCTGTCACTCACAGCCTTTGAGGCTTGGCCCCCCTTTTGCTAGCAAGCTACACACTGATGGGGGTCTAGTTATTATGTTACAGCTCTATACTGAAGGGAGTTTTATAATCTCATGCCACATAGGATACAAACGATTGGCATGAAATTATATCTCCAATATTCTTGACGGGCACCTGGATGCAAATGTGTATTTGTTATAATTACTATGTCTAATCTGTAATGCAATTTCTGTATGGTCCGCAGCCTGATAATGGTAAGTAAGAACAATACACATCATATCCTGACCATTGCTAGAGGGAATCTGTAGCTGTTTTTGCCACCTGATCTAAGAGCATTGTAATGTAGGGGCAGAGATCCTGATTCCAGTGATGTGTGACATACTAGACTGCTTGGTGTAGTTTTGAAAAAATCACTGTTTCATCAGATAGAGTACATAATTAGTTCTCAATCAATGGGGTGGGTAGGTTTATACAGAGCTTAGCATTCAGAGAACTGGTAGATCTGCAGCAGATAAAACCGATATTTTATCACAACTGCAACCAGTAAAGCAAGTGATGCTTTGCTGGAATCAGGGTCTCCACACCTACATCATGCTGCTCTCAGGTGGAGTAGTAAAATCTTGTGACACATTCCCTTTAACCCTTTTACCACCTTGGGTTTTTCAGTTTTTGCGTTTCTGTTTTTTGCTCCCCTTCCTCCCACAGCCATAACATTTTTATTTTTCCATCAATAAGTGAGGTCTTGTTTTTTTGCAGGACGAGTTGTATTTTTGTATGACACCTTTGTTTTTGCCATATAATGTACTGGAAAATGGAAAAAAAAAACAAAAGTGCGGTGAAATTGCAAAAAAAGTGCATTCCAAAATTATCTTTGGTTTTGCTATTTTACCATGTTCACTAAATGCTAAAACTGACCTGCCGTTATCATTCACCGGGTCATTACGAGTTCGTAGATACCAAACATGTATAGGTTATTTTTTAATTAAGTAGTAAAAAAAAATCCAAATTTTCTTTAAAAAAAAGTTTCCATTTTCTGAGAACCATTGCGTCTTCATTTTTCGGGCTCTGGGGCTGAGTGAGGGCTTATTTTTTGCGTAACGAGCTGATGCTTTTATTAACACCATTTTTGTGTACATACGATTTTTTGATCTCCCGTTATTGCATTTTAATGCAATGTTGCGGTGAAAAAAAACTTAATTCTGGCGGTTTTACTTTTTTCTCGTTATGACGTTTACTGATTGGATTAATTATTTTTATATACTTATAGATCTGGCGATTATGTGTATTTTTTTCTTTATTGTTTGATTTTGATTGGGGCAAATGGGAAGTGATTTCAATTTTTATATTTTTTTCTATAGTTTTAAACTTTTTTTTTACTTTTTGCATGCTTCAATAGTCTCCATGGGAGACTAGAAGCTGTGATTATCCGATCACTTGTGCTACACAGAGCAGGGCTGCCGATGGGCGGGATTAGTGACATTCTTCTAGCGCGAGCATGTTAAATGCCGCTGTCAGAGATTGACAGCAGCATGTAACATGTTAACAGCCGCGGGTGAATTGTGATTCCACCCGCGGCTGTTATGGGCACATGTCAGCTGTTTAAATCAGCTAACATGTGCCGGAAAAGTTGTTGGCTCATCGCTGGTGCACGCAGCAGCCTTAGAAGTAAGTATACGACTAAGGCCGGTCTCACACGTCCTGATATTTCCAGTACCGGAAAAAAATGGTATCAGAGATATCAGTGTCCGTGTGCATACTGCACGCGGCAAACGTGTGGTAACCGTGTGCCACCCGTGTGCCGCATCAGTACCACACGGATGGCCGCCAGGGAAGCAGCGCTACAGTAAGCGCTGTTCCCCTGCGTGTGGTGCTGAAGCCGGCTGTCATCCCTTCTCCCCTGCTTGGCCGGCGAGCAGCATGAGCAGGGGAGAATGAATGAAAGAAAAACCCGATGTGGGGAAGGTGACATTAACCCCTCCCTCATTACCTCACTTGCCACCACTACAGGGCAAGTGAGAAGAACCGGGCAAAGCTCCATAATTGGCGCATCTAATAATGCGCCTTTTCTGGGCAGCTACGGGCTGCTGTTTTTATGCTGGGGGTTAACTAACAAATATAGCCTGGAGGGGTCCCCAAATATTAAAACATAACCTTAAATCAATTATTAAAAGGACAAATATCACAAACAATCCATATAAAGTGCTCGTGCAAACCAGTGCTCATTAAAAAATGGTTTGATCTCACCACTGTTGACAGACAAAAGATCCCGGCCTCCTTCCGGAAGTACCTCGCCGAGAAATGGATCCACACAAGAAAAAGAGGAGTATATATGGGGAGAGAGACATAAGCGATATGCAATGATTTCCTAGACATGCCTTAGTATTGCTCCTGTCCTAAAAAGGACAGGTCCCAAGTGGACTCTATAGTGATACCTCCAATGATATGGGGCTAATTACTGCCTATGTGTTTCTTCCGCAATGGTGGGGATTCATCAGGGGAGTTAATATAAAGATTTGGGAAGTATGAAAAAACTAATCCTGCCCATAAGTCAAAAAGGCCCTACAGTGGCAAGGTGCCAGGTCAGAGAAAGTGACTGCCCATGTCACTGTCAAGATGAGTCCCATATAACAAAAGCAAGATTCCCTTATAAAGATTTCACTATGGATAAGCCCCGCCCCGGCGTCTGACATCATAGGGAGTGGCGAGGTTAGCTGCCAATAAGGAAACATAGATAAGCCCCACCCCGGCATCTGACATCATGGGGATTGAAGAGGTTAGCTGCCAATCAGGAAACATTATAGATAAGCCCGCCCCCAGGATCTGACCTCACAGAGAATGTCACGGTTAGTTGCCAATCAGGGATCAATATAAATAAGCCCCACCCCCGGCATCTGACATCAAGGGGAGTGTCCAAGTTAGTTGTCAAACAGGGATCACTATGGATAAGCGCCGCCCTGGCGTCTGACATCATGGGGACAGTTATAATCTGCTGATAAATCACTCACTCTAATGAAACACAGTACACAGCCTAATAAGTAACATCACTGAAATCTGTGTCTCAGCCCCTGCTGCATTCTGCCTTTAGATTACATAGTAAAAATATGCTAACAGACTCCCTTTAAGCTCATACTGAGAGTTGTCAGTTGACGCTATGCAAATATATATGATGAGACATTGCAATTTATCACTGTACTAAGCTTGGTACTGTATTCATGTACTGATGTTGATTATCAATCTGTATACATGTGCTGATATTGGTTCTGATACTATTCATCTCTTGAGAGAAGTTTTGATGCTATCTTCCTGTACTAATGTTGGGTCTGCTGCTGCATTGAAGTAATAATTTTGGTTGTGGTGTTCGTTTCATGTACTGATGTTTGATCAGGTGCTGTATTTGTAATAACGTGCAGGTACTGAGTATGTCACCACGGAACAGGCAGACCAACAGTTGAGGGGTTTAATAACAGGAATTAGGTTCTCCTCGCAGGGAGGAAGCAATGGAAAAATAACTAGCAATAAAACAATGCAAGAATACGGGAGTTAAACAATAAAACAGAATTAAGCAGGATTTCTTGAGAAAAGAACACTTATCAGTCTCATGAGGACTTGCTTGGAGGGTCGTCTTCTCCAACGTAGGCGCCGAGAATCAGTGGCACTTGTCGTCCCTCTGTGGTCCGTGAGCAGAGTAGTCTCTGAGAGCCTGCTGCCTGGGGTTTCGGGAGTTAATGTGGTATGCACAGGCTCTGAGTCTTTAACTTTTATAGCACAGCCAGAAAATCAGGGCTCCGCACGGTTGTCTCTGTACCAGGAAAACAAGGGGCTCTGCACTGTTAAGTCTCTGTACCAGGAAAAAAGGGGCTCTGCACTGTTAAGTCTCTGTACCAGGAGTCAGGGGCCAGGGTGTAGTAGTCTCTCAACGGGTCTCAAAGCGCCCCCCTAAAGTCACAGCAGAGTCCGCTTTAAGTACTCACTGGATGCAGTCTTTCTGGGCAGTCTCTACAAGATGCAGTCTTTCTGGGCAGTCTCTTTCTCTCTCTCTTCTGGAGCGCAGCTGCACCGGGCTCTGCACGCTGCTCTGCAAGCTGCTCTCTCCCCTGCATGCGTCCCTTTCCTGCTCTCAGGCTGCTTCTTCCCTCCTGTCCCAGTCTACAAGTCTCTCCCCTAGGGAACCTGCGGCACAGCTCAAAGGTTCCGGGCACAGAGCCGAGAAGGTAACCGCCCCCAGACTCTTCTGGTGCTTTTAACTCCTTACATTCCCCCCCCTCTTTCTGCTCGCCATTCCACGGGCGAGATCTTCAGGAGCTCCTGTTGGCAATCTTCTAGTCCTTGCACAATCTGCTGCAAGATGAACTCATCCTGATTGTAGCGAACAGGGGGTACACCAGCCGTTGAACGTTCAGAGCGTCTAAAACCAGCAGGGGCGGTGGTGTCAGCTGCTGTGGGAGGAGTCGAGGCTTCCTCCGATACGTTGGTAGAATCTGGCACCAGCCCTGTTCCTGGGTTCACTGGAGGAGATTCGAAGTCTTCCTCATCTTCCACATCTACATTGATCACTGGCGCAGCTGGTGGGGGTGCTGGAGCCAATTGGACTGATTCAGGATCTCGAGACAAACATGGACGCAACATATTCCTGTGCAGCGTGCGGGTGGGAGTCCCTTCTTCTGTTTCGGGCTGGACCTCATAAACGGGACCCCCGTTGCCGAGCCGCCGCTTCACTCGGTACGGCCTTTTCTCCCATCGGTACTCCAGTTTGTTGTGTGGGCGCTTTTCCCTCACTAAGACTCGGTCTCCAGGCCACAGGGCTGTCCCCTTTTTAGGAGCTACCTGGGGATGCTTCAATTCTTGTAGCCGGTCCTGCACTAGACGTTGAATTGTCCGCAGCCGACGACGATGTTCTTGAACCCAGGAGTACACCCCCGTCCGTGGGTAGTCCTCCTCGGGTTCCAGCGCCAGCTCTGCCAGTCCCTTCCCGGGTCGGCCAAAGAACAGAGAGTAGGGGGTGAATCCGGTAGTGCTGTGTTTACGATTGTTATATGCCCACACCAATTCAGGGACGGACTCAGTCCACTTCGCCTTCTGGTCCTCCTCCAGAGTCCTCAGCATTTGAATCAGAGTGCGGTTAAATCTTTCACAAGCCCCATTCCCCTGTGGATGATAAGGGGTGGTCCGGGACTTATCTATTTTGTACAGCTGGTGCAGCTCCTCCATCACTCTTCCGAGGAAGCAGGCCCCTTGATCAGAATGGATGCGCTTGGGACACCCGTACACCTGAATGAAGTGTTTGCAGATTGCGTGAGCCGCAGACTCGGCAGTTTGGTCCCGCGTGGGCGTCACTACGGCAAATTTAGTAAAGTGGTCTATCATCACTAAACAATGCTCATAGCCTTGATGTGCTGGTCCAATTGTCAAGTAATCTATTGCCAGTAGGTCCACCGTCTCTGTGGGAGCTCTTTGTTCTGGTGGTTTGACCAGCTCACAACTTCTGCATTGCCGACATACTTTATCCACAGTGTTCCTTAAGTGGGGGTGATAAAATAGGCGCTGTAACCACTGGAAAGTCTTTTCTGGCCCAAAGTGTGCTCCTTTCTCATGTGCTTCCTTAGCCACCTGGTCTATCATGGACGAGGGAATCACTGTCTGCCATACAAGACTGAGTTCTGTTTGCAGGAATACCTTCCGGTACAGGATACCATCCCGCAACTCGAGCCTCTCCCACTGGTGTAGCATCTTCAGTACTTCAGGTGACATGGACCTCCTCTCACGTCGATTGGGCATTTGTTCAGACACGACCCACCTTCTCAACTGAGCTAGCTCCGGATCCTCCTGTTGTACTCGGACCCACTCATCGCGGGGCTGCTCCAGCAAATTCACACAGGCCTCTTCCTGTTCAATTTCCCGCGCCGCTGCCACCGTCCTGGCAGTCTTTCCAAAACCTGGAACCTCTACATCTTCCAGTTCTTCATCCTGGCTGGGTGCTGGTTTGCGATAGTTTACTCGAGAGAGGGCATCCGCATGTACATTCTCAGCTCCTCTTTTATACGAAATTCTGTATCGGAACTTGGCCATTCGGGCTACCCAACGTTGTTCTAGGGCGCCTAACTTGGCATTCTCGAGATGGGCCAACGGATTGTTATCGGTGCGTACATGAACTTCTGAGCCAGCCAGATATTCCGCGAACGTCTCAGTCATTGCCCACACCAGCGCCAACAACTCCAGCTTGAATGAACTGTAATTTTCTGGATTCCTTTCTGAGTCATGCAGAGACCGACTGGCGTATGCGATGATGCGCTCTTTCCCGTCCTGCATCTGCGACAGTACAGCCCCGAGGCCCTGCAGGCTCCCGTCAGTGTGCAAAATGAACGGTTGTGTGAAGTCAGCATAGGCCAGCACGGGGGCCTCCGTCAATGCCTTCTTCAAAGCCAAGAATGCCTCCTCCTGATGCTTCCCCCACTGTATGTTCCTGTTTTTGGCGCAAGAGGGCACTCCCCTCAACAACTCCTGGAGTGGATTAGCAAGGCGGGTAAAGTCTTTTACAAAGCGTCTGAAGTATCCCGTGAGTCCCAGGAATGCACACACATCTTTCACCGTTTTTGGAGTTGGCCACTCTTGTACCGCAGCGATCTTCTCCTGGGAAGGCCTCACCCCTTCAGCGGAGACAACATGTCCCAAGTATTCAATCTCGGTACGGAAGAGGTGACATTTCTGGGGTTTCACTTTCAAGCCATACTTCTGTAGCCGACTCAGAACTTGCTCTAATCTCTGCAGATGCTCCTCAAAGGTGGGGGCAAAGACGATGATATCATCCAAGTAGATCAAAGTGGCTTCAAAGTTCAGGTCTCCCAGACATCTCTCCATGAGTCGCTGAAATGTTCCTGGGGCGTTTGCTAGGCCGAAGGGCATCCGGTCAAACTCATACAGTCCCATCGGAAGGATGAAGGCCATCTTGGCTCGGTCTTGCTCAGACATGGGCACCTGCCAGTAGCCACTGGCCAAGTCTAACGTGGAGAAATATCTGGCATTCCCTAGTGCCGTCAGGGACTCCTCTATCCTGGGCAGTGGGTACGAGTCCCGCACTGTGCAAGCATTGAGCCGCCGATAGTCCACACAGAACCGCAGGGACCCGTCTTTCTTTCTCACCAAGACGATAGGGGCAGCCCACGGGCTCTGACTCTCACGTATAACTCCCTTCTTCAGCATGTGTGACAGCATTCCCTTCACCTCCTGGTACATCTGTGGAGGTATTTGGCGGTACCGTTCCCGGATTGGCGCCGCATCCCCGGTGGGTATCTCGTGGGTAATGGCCATGGTACGTCCAAAGTCATCTTCATCTTTGGCGAACGCATCCTGAAATTTCCCCAATACAGCTTCTACCTGAGGTACCTGCTGCGGAGTAAGTTCCGAGAGCTCCGCCCTCATGCGTTCCAGTATCTGGCGCCCTTCTTGCATTAACCTGGGGTCCGGAGCTGCCTCCGCCTTGACGGTCACCAGCCACGGATCTTCTGGCCTTGCTGTCAGCTGTACCGCCTCAGTGGGGACCATATCGTCTGGAAGGCCCAGGACTTGAGCGACTTTGCTTCTAGGGGGCAAAGTTATATCTGTCTCCCCCAAATTGATGCAGCGCACAAGGACAGTTCCATCCCGCACGGTAGCCAGGGACCGTGCGACCAATATTCCTGACGGCAGCTGGTCGGCTCTGCTGGGCTCAATTTGGACTTCGACTCCCTCCAGCGGGATGCCAGCTCGTACAGGCAGGGGAAGCACTGTCTGTCCAGGGGGCAACACTCGATTGACTGAGGCGGGGACGACGACTTTGCCGAGTCCCTTTCCGTCGCTGTATGCTTCCCGGACCTGGGCGGTCCGTATCAGTTGTTGGAAGACCCTTCTCTGGGGAGTTTGGTCGCTCCATTGTTGTAGGAACTGTACCGGGGACTCGTTGAAAGCGAGGCTTCCGAGGTCTTTTAACACATTCATGCCCAGGGTCACGGTATGGTCTTTAGCTACCTCTCCATCCACCAATACCACTCCTCTCCTCCCGAGGTCTTTTCCGCAGACCTCTATGTTCATCCATACCACCCCTGCGACCGGGATGGGCAAGTGATTGGCCGCCATAAGTTTGATCACAGGACCCCATTCGGGCCGTAGCGCCTCTGTGAAGTGATGGTGGAAATATCTCTCAGGCATGGTGGTCACTTGCGAGCCGGTGTCTATCAAGCATCGCACTGCTCTTCCATTGATTTCTGCCCAGACCAGAGGGCACGTGGAAACAAGGCTGTGGGGACTTTTACTCCTCCTCCTCTGTTCTTCACGCTCTGAGCGGCGCCCCTCAAGCCCAGAGCCACCTAGTTTAAAGGAGGATGCGGGGATGGTCGGCTCCGCCGGGAACACCATCGAGCAATGTGGCCGGACTCTCCACAAGTGTAGCATGTAAGGGGGCTTCTCCTCCTGGTAGTTTCACCCTCCCTTCGGGGGGCAGCTTCTCTGTCTCGCACCAGAGGGCCGGGCCCCTCTGCCAGAGTTCTTCTGGAGGCCGCCATTTCTTCACGGACCTGTCTAATCTCCATTCTCAGGTCCTCCACCCACTGGGGAATATTGCCTGCGGTGGTGGTTACCTCCCCGCTCTGCACCCTTCCTACCAGCCCCGTCACTCCCTGTTCTTGTTCTCGCACACGCGCCTCACTGCCAACCTCAGAGAAAGTCATGTCTGGCTTTACTCGCATGCGCTCTCGCAGTGCCTGTTTCATCATTGCGTCACGCAGTCCTGTCACTAGCTGATCTCTGAGCACCACATCAACTGACCCTACCCCTACACCGTCCTTTCGTCTGATAGCAGTGTGAAGCTCTTGTAGGGCGTTCATGAATTGGGTCACGGTCTCCCCCTCCCGTTGTACCCGGTGAAACAGTCGCATGCGAAGTTCCCATACGTCAGTGGGGTCCCCATTCGTTTCCTCAAGTATGCGCAGCACTTTGTCCAGGGTATCTCTCTCCCGGGGGGACCTATGCATGACAGAATCCCGCGCCTCCCCCTCCAGAGCCATCAATGCAATTTCTGCCTCCAGGGCTGGTGTCATGGGGTGCATCCGCATCATTCCCCGGATACGCTCTGTCCAACTCCACAACATTACATTGTTCCCAGTGAACCTTGGCAAATTATTCAACATGGCTCCCAGTGAAATGCTAGACCTGGGAACTTCCCCCGCTGCTTGGTCTGCCCTATCCGCACTACCGTGTGACATCCTGCCGACTACGCCAAATGTAATAACGTGCAGGTACTGAGTATGTCACCACGGAACAGGCAGACCAACAGTTGAGGGGTTTAATAACAGGAATTAGGTTCTCCTCGCAGGGAGGAAGCAATGGAAAAATAACTAGCAATAAAACAATGCAAGAATACGGGAGTTAAACAATAAAACAGAATTAAGCAGGATTTCTTGAGAAAAGAACACTTATCAGTCTCATGAGGACTTGCTTGGAGGGTCGTCTTCTCCAACGTAGGCGCCGAGAATCAGTGGCACTTGTCGTCCCTCTGTGGTCCATGAGCAGAGTAGTCTCTGAGAGCCTGCTGCCTGGGGTTTCGGGAGTTAATGTGGTATGCACAGGCTCTGAGTCTTTAACTTTTATAGCACAGCCAGAAAATCAGGGCTCCGCACGGTTGTCTCTGTACCAGGAAAACAAGGGGCTCTGCACTGTTAAGTCTCTGTACCAGGAAAACAGGGGTTCTGCACTGTTAAGTCTCTGTACCAGGAGTCAGGGGCCAGGGTGTAGTAGTCTCTCAACGGGTCTCAAAGCGCCCCCCTAAAGTCACAGCAGAGTCCGCTTTAAGTTCTCACTGGATGCAGTCTTTCTGGGCAGTCTCTACAAGATGCAGTCTTTCTGGGCAGTCTCTACAAGATGCAGTCTTTCTGGGCAGTCTCTTTCTCTCTCTCTTCTGGAGCGCAGCTGCACCCGGCTCTGCACGCTGCTCTGCAAGCTGCTCTCTCCCCTGCATGCGTCCCTTTCCTGCTCTCAGGCTGCTTCTTCCCTCCTGTCCCAGTCTACAAGTCTCTCCCCTAGGGAACCTGCGGCACAGCTCAAAGGTTCCGGGCACAGAGCCGAGAAGGTAACCGCCCCCAGACTCTTCTGGTGCTTTTAACTCCTTACATATTCATAGAATCATACAAGGTTAGTGTTGGAAGGGACATCCAGGGTCATCATGTCCACCCCCCTGCTTAATGCAGGATTCACTAAACCATGTCTGTCCAGTCTCTGTTTGAAAACTTCCACTGAAGGAGAACTCACCACCTCTGGTGGCAGCCTGTTCCACTCATTGATCATCCTCACTGTCAAAAAGATTTTTCTAATATCTAATCTACAACTTCTCCCTTTCAGTTTCATTCCATTGTTTCTAGTGTTTCCATGTGCAAATGAGAATAAGGATGATCCCTCTACATTGACATCCCATCATGTTGTGATGGTGGCTCTGGTTCTCAAAATTATGCCCCAAGGGTGGTTCTGATGCTGTAGTCCTGTACTGATTATTCTTTTGGATCTGTACATATGTACTGATAATGGCTCATAATAATAATGCCGTATTCAAGTAGTAATATTGATTCTGGTGTAATCATATCCTGATTGTGACTCTGATGCTGAATTTATGTACGGACTATGGTTCAGGTGTTGTCTTCATGTTATCATTTTGATACTGGCACTGTATTCATGTACTGATGTTGGTTCTGTTGCTTTATTCATGCGCTGATAATTGGTCTTTTAATCTATTCATGTTGGTCCAGATGTTGTATTAATGTACTTATTTTGCTTCAGGTCTTGCACAGTTACAACCCAAATTATCCATCATTATTTTGTCAGAGTTAAAGATTACTATATCTGTATTTTTTGTCAGTAGCATGAAAATTTGTATTTGGTAGAGCGAAGACAAAAAGATGGGAGTCCAACTTTGGTGTGCTGAGTAATCTGTGTATACAGTGGGGCAAAAAAGTATTTAGTCAGTCAGCAATAGTGCAAGTTCCACCACTTAAAAAGATGAGAGGCGTCTGTAATTTACATCATAGGTAGACCTCAACTATGGGAGACAAACTGAGAAAAAAAAATCCAGAAAATCACATTGTCTGTTTTTTTATCATTTTATTTGCATTTTATGGTGGAAAATAAGTATTTGGTCAGAAACCAAATTTCATCTCAATACTTTGTAATATATCCTTTGTTGGCAATGACAGAGGTCAAACGTTTTCTGTAAGTCTTCACAAGGTTGCCACACACTGTTGTTGGTATGTTGGCCCATTCCTCCATGCAGATCTCCTCTAGAGCAGTGATGTTTTTGGCTTTTCGCTTGGCAACACGGACTTTCAACTCCCTCCAAAGGTTTTCTATAGGGTTGAGATCTGGAGACTGGCTAGGCCACTCCAGGACCTTGAAATGCTTCTTACGAAGCCACTCCTTCATTGCCCTGGCGGTGTGCTTTGGATCATTGTCATGTTGAAAGACCCAGCCACGTTTCATCTTCAATGCCCTTGCTGATGGAAGGAGGTTTGCACTCAAAATCTCACGAAACATGGCCCCATTCATTCTTTCATGTACCCGGATCAGTCGTCCTGGCCCCTTTGCAGAGAAACAGCCCCAAAGCATGATGTTTCCACCACCATGCTTTACAGTAGGTATGGTGTTTGATGGATGCAACTCAGTATTCTTTTTCCTCCAAACACGACAAGTTGTGTTTCTACCAAACAGTTCCAGTTTGGTTTCATCAGACCATAGGACATTCTCCCAAAACTCCTCTGGATCATCCAAATGCTCTCTAGCAAACTTCAGACGGGCCCGGACATGTACTGGCTTAAGCAGTGGGACACGTCTGGCACTGCAGGATCTGAGTCCATGGTGGCGTAGTGTGTTACTTATGGTAGGCCTTGTTACATTGGTCCCAGCTCTCTGCAGTTCATTCACTAGGTCCCCCCGCGTGGTTCTTGGATTTTTGCTCACCGTTCTTGTGATCATTCTGACCCCACGGGGAGGGATTTTGCGTGGAGCCCCAGATCGAGGGAGATTATCAGTGGTCTTGAATGTCTTCCATTTTCTAATTATTGCTCCCACTGTTGATTTCTTCACTCCAAGCTGGTTGGCTATTGCAGATTCAGTCTTCCCAGCCTGGTGCAGGGCTACAATTTTGTTTCTGGTGTCCTTTGACAGCTCTTTGGTCTTCACCATAGTGGAGTTTGGAGTCAGACTGTTTGAGGGTGTGCACAGATGTCTTTTTATACTGATAACAAGTTTAAACAGGTGCCATTACTACAGGTAATGAGTGGAGGAAAGAGGAGACTCTTAAAGAAGAAGTTACAGGTCTGTGAGAGCCATAAATCTTGATTGTTTGTTTCTGACCAAATACTTATTTTCCAACATAAAATGCAAATAAAATGATAAAAAAACAGACAATGTGATTTTCTGGATTTTTTTTTCTCAGTTTGTCTCCCATAGTTGAGGTCTACCTATGATGTAAATTACAGACGCCTCTCATCTTTTTAAGTGGTGGAACTTGCACTATTGCTGACTGACTAAATACTTTTTTGCCCCACTGTATTTTGTAATTTTGTGAAATAATGCTTGTTCAGACAGACGTATTAAATGTCTGTGTGCTGTTTGTTTAGCATGCAGACAGCACGAGGACTAATACAACTCAGTGTGGTAATCCACTTGAACATTTTAGCACATGGACTGATGGTCTGCCAGTAAAAAAAAATCGCAGCATGCACTGCTGTAATCAATGTTCCAGAGTAAAAACTTGCCTGTTATAAGTCAATAGTTGCACAAAAAAAGTATTGCATATGGGTTACCATTCGTATGGCACTCATTAATCTGTAAATTGTTTCTGTAAAATTGTTCCTGGTGAAACTGCATGCCCTGAGGATGTACAAAACCGAAATACGGATGCCACACGGATATAAAAGTTAGACACATGAAAACTGGACATACAAAATACAAAAATATCCGTTTTTCTGGTCGAAAAACGAATGAGTTATATACTCTGGTGTGAACCCGGCCATACTTGTATAACCCTACTATTGTACATTATTAATATTCAAAGGGTTATCATTCTTAGCCTTTATTTTAATCTGTGTAATGGCGATGTAATATGGTTTCTCTGCTCTGAAAATAATCAGTATTTTCTTTTCCTTGCATTATTGTCCTAATCAGAGGGGTTTTGTTTTTTAAACATAGACAACGTGGCAGGAAGAACTCTCGAACGGTGAACGTTGTCGCCCAAAACATTACAATCTGCTAGGTCCCCCCACAAGTGTTTTCCCCCCGGGGAGTTAGTACTTTTTTATGGTGCACAGATTGGAAATGTGCCTAACAGAGCTGCAAGTTTAATTCTCAGAGATCATTATGAGCTCAAAGGGAGTGCTGTATAAACAGAATTTTCAGCTGGAGGTGAATGATAAACTGGAAATGAATATTTTTTCTTCCAGCAGATCCTTTTGTGCTTTTTTTGTGAAGGTGAGGTTACAAAGAGTTCAAACCTAATCACTGAGCCCCGTTTATTATATGTCATCCGTGCAGCTATTCTGCAGGTAATGTTTATTTCTAATTGGCTCCTGCTTTTTTGCACACACTGTGCCATTGTGGAAATGTCATGTATAATAGAGATGGCAGACAGTCATTTATAGCACAAAGCGCAATCCTAGGCTCGGCAGTGGATGTGGCTGTTACGGGGCACCACTCAAATTAATCATTTCGGAAGAGAAACAACTGTGGTAGAAGAAAGTTGTGTCGTTGGCTTTCTGGCGAGTTAAGAGATCAAAGCTTCATCCCCCAGTTTGTGATCACATATTTGCCTTTGCCTGGAAGTACATGACAGCGAGGTAGGCACCAGGGCAAATATGCCAGCCCCTATCGGCTGGGAATGAAACTGAAAATTTGAGCAGCATATTATAATGGGGAGCTAAAATGAACTGAAAATCACTCTGCGTTAAAGGGAATGTGTCACTTTATATTATTTACTAATTTTAGCAAATTTACTATTATTTTTTTTAGTAGTATTTTATATTGAGTTTGAATGTTTCTTTTTCTCTAACCAACTTGGAATTCCAAGCACTTCTCAGTCCAGCTCCAACACAGCACACTCTGCTAAAGTTAACCCAGCTACCGGTTATTATTCCTGTAAGGCTCAGACTGGAGTATAGGAGTGAACTTTCCCACCCAGGATCTTTTGGTTGCTCCTAAATCTCCCACCCAAATCTAGTCAAATAAAAACCCTCTCAGTAACCTAGTGTTACCTGTACAGACTGTACATTACCGAGGCCAACCGCCTTAGTGACACATATCTGCCATCCTCGACTTTACCTCCCGCTTTGTTACATATAGAAGAATTTGAGCTGTTGCAGTGTGCTTTTTATGCTACAACAGGGGTTCCAGAATCTGTGACATATGTAGAGTGAGATACAGTACTGCTATTATTTTTTTTTGTTCAGGTGTAATAGGATAACAGGGTCAAATCTATGCCAAATATAGAAGCACATCTTTAAAGATCCCTGCACACGGGGTCAGAAGCTACTAAGAACTGTTCTTAGCCCAGCACAAAACCTTCCCAATCTACAAGATATTTGAATTTAATTCTTGATCCTAATTGAGGACATTATAAAATCATTTACATATCATTTTTATAAGTAATGAAATCTAAGGCTGCCTTTATGCATGAATGATGATGTGATGTGTGTATGTGGACTCATGATTAGATAGGCTTGTCCTTTCATATTAGGACACTATATGTCACTAACTGTATTCTACACGGAACAAAAATATAAATGCAACACTTTTGTTTTTACTCCCACTTTGCATGAGCTGAACTCAAAGACCTACGACTTTTTCAATGTATACAGAAAACATTTTTCTCTCAAATATTTTTTGCAAATTCTGTAAATCTGTGTTAGTGAGCCCTTCTCCTTTGCCGAGATAATCCATCCTCCTCACTGGTGTGGCATATCTAGATGCCGATTAGACAGCATGATAATTGCACACTTGTGCCATAGGCTACTTTCACACATCAGTTTTTTGTTTCAGGCAAAATCCGGTCAATTTTTGAAAAACCGGATCCGTCGCAAATAGTGAAAAACTGATGTGACGGATCCGTTTTTCTGCTGGACGTGGTTTTTTTAACCCGGGGATAACTTCCTGTTCCGGGGTGGAGGAGAGAGAGAACGAACACCCCAGAATGGAAATTGTGCATGATTGTATGGAGAATGCATGTAAAACCGGATTCAGAGGCCGGATTTATCATTTCACATGTCAGTTTCATCCGTTTATCGCTGGAACCATCGTTTGGCGTTTTCTCGCCGGACAGAAAAAACGTTCCTATCAACGTTTTCTACGGCTGCCGGAAAACTAATTTTAGACGGATCCAGCAAAAAACGGATGAAACATGTGGCCATCAGGCGCAATCTGGCGCTAATATGACTCTATGAGAAAAAAACCGATCCGGCGGACAAAAAAAAGGATCAGTTTTTTCAAAACTCGCCGGATTGTGCCTGACGGCAAAAACCTGATGTGTGACAGTAGCCTTAGGCTGGCCACAATAACAGGCCACTGTAAAAAGTGTAGTTTTACAGTCCCCTCTCCAACGTGCCAGACGCCATTGTATGTGAGCATTTGCCCACTCAAGTCAGTTACAACGAACGAACTGCAGTCAGGTGGAGACCCCGATGAGGACACAAGCATACGGACGATCTTCCCTGAGACGGTTTCTGACAGTTTGTGCAGACATTCTTTGGTTGTGCAAACTGATTGTTGGAGCAGGTGGAGCAAATTTAGTCAAATTTGTGAATAATATTTGAGAGAAAAGGGTATTTTGTGTATATACAAAAAGTCTTAGAACTTTGAGTTTAGCTCATGAAAAATGGGAGTATAAAAAGTGTTGCGTTTGTATTTTTGTTCAGTGTAGAGTCAGCGTTCACTAAGACCAGGGCCGGCGTCAGCACCCAGCTCTGAGCAGGCAGGGGGCCCACTCGCCGTCGGGGACACTGGTGCGCTATAGTGCCAGCCCCCGCGAGTGGACCCCCTGCCTGCTCCGGGCCCCGGCACTTGCGATACTTACCTCTCCCGGTTCCAGCGCTGCAGCGTCTTCCATCCTCTGACTGTGACGTTCAGGTCAGAGGGCGCGATGATGTCACCAGTGCGCGCCCTCTGCCTGAGCAGTCGCAGCACAGAGAGCAGGAAGACGCCGACGGTGAGGAGTCCAGAGCAGAGTCAAGCAACGAGAGGTGAGTATTTCATTTTTTTTTTTAATATTTGGAGCAATATATGGGGACCATCAAAGTGGCCCATATATGGAGCATTATATGGGGCTAATTCTATATGGAGCATCTTATGGGGCCAATTTAATATGGAGCATCTTATGGGGCCAATTCAATATGGAGCAGTATATGGGGCCAATTACATATGGAGCAGTAAGTGAGGCCAATAATATATGAAGCATCTTATGGGGCCAATTATTTTTGGAGCATTATATGGGCCCATTCTGTATGGAGCAATATATGGGACTCAGTATACTTTATGTGGCCGATCATATACTGTATGGAGCATTATGTGAGGCCCATTATATATGGAGCAATAGATGGGGCCCATCATATACTGTATGGAGAATTATATGTGGCTCACTATACTGTATGGAGCATTATATGGGGTCAATTCCATATGGAGCAATATATGCGGCTCATTCTGTATGGAGCACTCTGTGGTGCCCATTATACTGTATGGAGCATTATATGAGGCTCATCATTCTGTTTGGAGCAATATATGGGGCTCATTATTCTGTATAGAGGACTATGTGGTGCCAATTATACTGTATGAAGCACTATAGGGGGCCATTATACTGTATGGGGCAATATATGGCGCTCATTATTCTGTTTGGAGCAATATATGGGGCTCATTATTCTGTATAGAGGACTATACTGTCCAGTTTCTGAGCTAATGTAGAATGTACAATAGATATCACTCATGTAATGTAAGAAGTAAGTGAAATCTTTGGCATTGTACTATAGCTTTATTTCTCTGCCGTATCGGTGCATTATGAATTGTGGTATGTGTTAAAGGGGCCCACTGGGACTCTTTCACCCAGGGCCCATGAAAACCTGGAGCCCTGACTAGGACGTACAATACTAGCTAATAATGGCATAAAAGAAATAACAACCAAGTAAACACCGACAAGTGAAGAACAAGTTTATTGATAAACATAAAAAAATGCAGTGAGCCAGCAAATCTAACCAACCAGTGGTCATTGCTTCCCGGACAATATTTATAGATATATTTTAAATTTGCTTCAAGCTTGTTTAACTCTAGAACACAACAAAACCATAATACATTCTGAAAGAAACTGATCACAATACAGCATGGTACATAATAAACTGTAGCCCACCGGTAGGAAACGTCCCAGAATTTACCTTGATAAATACATAGTTATATACAGTACATTACTAATTCACTTACCATCTAGAATGGCAATGCGATGGCACTGCAGCAGACCTGAGAGCCATTCAATGTGCTAATCGTCCCTTTCAAAAGAGCTCTTAGGCTGTATATGTTTTTGATGGTTCATTTTATTGCGTTTCAGCCAATTATGTCTTTTCAGCTCGACAGACAGTCAACAAATCAATAGAGCTTTTTTACCTTGTTTTAAGGATCCCAGTATTACTTTGTGGTGCAGTTTTTTTACATGTCACTATTTCATACAGAATTGTGCTTTAAATCATGTTTATATGTTCATGGCAACAAAAACAGATGTTACAATCAACGCCAAGGCTACACAAAGTCTGTCCAAAACCATTAGTTATGGCATGTTCCTGAGATATCATGCAAATAGCACAGGTGCCAGATATTTTTTGGCACCTGATACTTACATTCCTTCTCTTAGTCATGCATTGATTTGTCACATTAAGTTTACTGTCTGCCCTGAGGATTAGATGATAGTGATCTGAGCACTATCACACAGTGTCCTATAGGAAATCTGTGGCCTACTCAGTCTGTACAATATATGTAGACTTTATAATGGCCTTTTGAATATCACACAGCACAGTAGGATTACACTATAGGATCATGTCTATAGTCACTGCAACTGGGGTCAGTAATAGTGAATGTGATTGAGGATAAAACTGGTAGTGAAGTTTACAGTTACCCACCACCATACTGCTAATGCATAGGTTGTGCCAATATTAAGAAATGGCAATGTACAAACCTGACATGTTGTTGGGAAAATGTTCAAAAAGAATGGAAGGTTCTAAAACAAAATTAACTTGGACTTAGGCAACTGACTCATTTATGACCCTGAGAGATCACGATGAATGATGGAAATATGGAAATATATAATGTATGTAGATAGATAGGAGATACATTGATAGATACAGTTAGAAGATGATAGATAGATAGATAGATAGATAGATAGATAGATAGATAGATAGATAGAGGCAGCATTCCAGTATTTTCAAAAATACAAAAGGGACTTTAATAGCCTTGGTGGCGTGGCGACGTTTCGGCTACAATGAGCCTTTTACAAACCTTGAGAAAAGCTCATTGTAGCCGAAACATCGCCACACCACCAAGGCTATTAAAGTCCCTTTTGTATTTTTGAAAATACTGGAATGCTGCCTCTTTTTTTCTGAATTTAGATACGGTAGATAGATGTGAGGAATGGCTATTTATGACAAACCCACAAATTGTGAAATGATTTAGTACATATGGAGAATTTCATATTTAGTTTGTGTCTCATATTTCAAACCATGTCCTTTTCTGCGCATGTTTTAAGCTCCAAACATTTCTGTAAATGTATTTTTGTATTACTATACACTGCACAGTCTACGTTACCCTTTTATGTTAGAAAGGTAACATTTTGTTTATATAGGTAGAAACATATAAATAACTTGTACGTAGGTATATATTTAAAAAAAAAATCAGGTTTCATACAGGAATAATCAGAATCATTTAGGAAATTTTGCTTTGATAGGTTATTTAACCTCTTCTTTAACAATCTACACAGAAGTTTAATGGCGTTATCCAGATTGCGAAAAAATGTATATGGACACTGGTAAACTAAATTACAGCTGTAATGAAGGTATATAACCTCCAAAATTCTCAATATTTTTTATCAATTAATTTTATTGTTGTAGACCCACATGCAGCAACTCTTCTTCGTGAACTTCCAGCTTGTGGACATGTTGGAGCGCCAGCAGTGAGCTCTGAACTAAGTTTCTCATAATTCCTCATCTCAGCTATCCGCTACTCAGCACTTTCTGTCCAGCGCACCTTCGCTCCTTGGAGAGCCTACCTTGGTATCCCGTACACACATTTCTTCTCTAGATGCGCAGTGTGGACAGATTGCTCGCTCTGACTTAAGTAGATGTTTTCATTAGTAATTACACATGTATTGGGGGTAGAATAGATCACAGGTCTGATGTATGGCATGTAATATAGAGACCCATGGCTGTTACAGCTGATTGTCAAAGGTTTCTGAAGCTGTAATTCCTTGTAAATGGGTATAGACGACTGTCTTGTTGTGGTTGTGTTGTATGTCCCAAGTGCTTATCCAAGTCACCCTGCAGCTGAAATCTGACTCCTCGCAAAGAGCTACGAGATCAGAGGAGCAGAAATATGGAGCCTTTTTCTTGTGAACTTTCTTTTGAATACAATAAAACTTATTCACTAATACTGTCCTTACTTAACCAGGATAAAACTAGACCAGACAGGCAGAAGTTTTATAAAATTACTCACAGTGGTGCCCATTGTATGGTAAATTTTCATCTTGTTCAAAATGTTGTCTCCTCCATGCCACCTCTTGTGCTGGAGAACATCATAGCAGTATTTTGAACCCAGATAAAGTCCCAAATCTGGTGCATTTTTGTATTATCTCACACTTTTTTTTACATCTGCGTAATGAGAATATGTGTCTGAATTACAGCATAAATTTAGTGCACACCATGTATGCCACGTTTCTGGAACCAAGAGATTGTGTAAAAATTCCAGTGTATGATGCTTAGTTAGTTCCCCAATATGTCCACAATAAAATAATATCCCCCCCCTCCTTCCCCCTGATTGTCTTAGATGGTATGTGGGAATTTTGCTATTATTTGTCCAGGTAAAACATATTTTCTGGTAAACAAATTTTGATATTTTCTTAACCCACAAAATGTTAGTCTGTTATTCCCCTATTTCCACTACTAGAATAATAACACAAGGAGCATCCTAAAGATCATGCAACTGCAGTTTTGGGAAATAAAAAAGCAAATTACATTAAAAATACCGTATTTTTCCAACCATATGACGCACTTTTTCCCCAAAAAAATTGTGAGGAAAATGGGGGTGCGTCTTATAGTTGGTATGCAAGCTTACCGGCAGTGTGGCGGTGGCGGCAGAGGTGTGGGGATGATGAGGCGCGGTGAGCGGTATGGCGTAAGCAGAGTCCCTTCCACAGGTGAGGTGACGCCGCGGCCCGGTATCCAAGGCGAGCAGCAGAGCTGGGTGAGTCACGGCTTTCTCGGTGGCGGCGGCCATCTTCCTGAGGCTGCGCATGCGCAGATTGAGTTTTCTGCTTCCTGGGGTTTCAGGAAAATGGCCACGGGAGGCCGCGCGTGCGCAGATTGAGATCGCGGCGGCCATTTTCCTGAAGCCGAGTTCGCAGATTGAGATCTCGGCTTCAGGAAAATGTCCACCGCGATCTCCATCTGCGCACGCGCGGCCTCCTGCGGCCATTTTCCTGAAGCTCTGGGAAGCAGAGTGCTTAATCTGCGCACGCGCGGCGTCAGGTAGATGGCCACCGCCACCGAGAAACTGGTGATTAACTCTGCTGCTCACCTTGGATACCGGGCCGCGGCGTCACCTCACCTGAGAAAGTGATCGCACATCTGCCGCCGCCACAGCACTGCCGCAACCCCCCATGGACACCAGGCCATGGCGTCGTCCACCTAAGCAGGAAGGGACCCTGCTCAGGTGCACGCCGTACCGCCCACCGTGCCTCAGCATCACTGCACCTCTGCTGACACCATGCCTCCTGTGACCCTGCTCTGCCACAGCCTGCCCTCAGGTAAGATATCTTAAATTCGAACAATAAGACGGACCCCCATCTTATAAAAAATCTTTTTTTCTGCAATTTTCACCCCACATTTGGGGTGCGTCTTATGGTAGATTGTGGGATGTAATATCCTAAAAGATAATTATTGATTGAGGTGCCTCTGACCTGAGACTTTAAGGGGTTTTCCCATCTCCAAGATCCTATCTCAATATGTAGTAGGTGTAATAATATTATTAGCAAATAGCATCAATTATAAATCTAGTATAGTTCTGATTTGCTAAGCCTCTTTCCTCATGGGCAGGCATTGCAGGACCTTAGGTATCCATGGTTACAACCACTAGCAATGAGCTGTCACTATATCAGTGGTTGTAACCATGGATAAACTAAGGTCCTGCAATGCCTTCAGGACATAAGGAAAGAGACATAGGGAATCAGAAAACCTATACTACATTTATAATTGGAGGTATTTACTAATATTATTAGTAATAATAGTTAGTTGAATGTCTTTCCAGGGCGTGTACGGTAATGTTTCTGTATTCCATACCAAAAATATATACATACAAAAAAAATTATAATGGGAATATATATGAAGCAATTTTATTGTCTCCAAATTTTTTTTCTCATCTATAAATGCAAATATCTCACTATAAGGCCGGCGTCACACTCAGCGTATGAAAATACGGTCCGTTTTTTACAGCCGTAATACGCAGAAATGTTCCCAAAATAGTGATCCGTATGTCATCCGTAGTCAGGGTGTGGCAGCGTATTTTGCGCATGTAAACCTCCGTATGTAATCCGTATGGCATCCGTACTGCGATATTTTCTCGCAGGCTTGCAAAACCGACATCTAATGGATTTATGTGCTCAAATGTTCGTTAAAACATATATACAGTATATATATATATATATATATATATATGTCATTGAGACACACATATATATATATATATATATATATATATATATATATATATATATATATATATTTATATTTAATTCAGCGCTAGATAGCATAAAAGCCGGTAATTCAATTGCCGGCTTTTGCTATCTCCTTCCCAAACCCGACATGATATGAGACATGGTTTACATACAGTAAACCATCTCATATCCCTTTTTTTTCTGCATATTCCACACTACTAATGTTAGTAGTGTGTATGTGCAAAATTTGGGCTCTCTAGCTATTAAATTAAAGGGTTAAATCGCGAAGAAAATTGGCGTGGGCTCCCGCGCAATTTTCTCTGCCAGAGTGGTAAAGCCAGTGACTGAGGGCAAATATTAATAGCCTAGAGAGGGTCCATGGTTATTGGCCCCCCTGGCTAAAAACATCTGCCCCCAGCCACCCCAGAAAAGGCACATCTGGAAGATGCGCCTATTCTGGCACTTGGCCACTCTCTTCCCACTCCCGTGTAGCGGTGGGATATGGGGTAATGAAGGGTTAATGTCACCTTGCTATTGACCACTCTGGCGGAGAAAATTGCGCGGGAGCCCACGCCAATTTTTTCCGCGATTTAACCCTTTAATTTAATAGCTAGAGGGCCCAAATTTTGCACATACACACTACTAACATTAGTAGTGTGGAATATGCAGAAAAAAAGGGATATGAGATGGTTTACTGTATGTAAACCATGTCTCATATCATAAAGATAAAACAGGATGATACCGCGCTAAAGGGATATAACTTGGCTGAGAAATGTATATATAAATGAGTGGAGTATATAAAAGTTACCCCTATTAATAAACTCCCCGCTGAGTACCTGCTACATATGATGGAAGAGTGGAAGGGTGAGTGCACTATGGATAATAATCACCTGACTCGCGCTGGTTAGTGCCAAAACCTTTTTTCCCATGTTGTGCTCAGGTGATTATTATCCATAGTGCACTCACCCTTCCACTCTTCCATCATATGTAGCAGGTACTCAGCGGGGAGTTTATTAATAGGGGTAACTTTTATATACTCCACTCATTTGTATATAGATTTCTCAGCCAAGTTATATCCCTTTAGCGCGGTATCATCCTGTTTTATCTTTATTATTTATCTATATTGACAGCCCTGGCATCTGGCTGTTTTGATACCAGCAGCAAAGGGCATCTTTTCTACTGGTAGCGCTGGTGTTTTCTTTTGTTATATTCATTATGTCTCATATCATGTCGGGTTTGGGAAGGAGATAGCAAAAGCCGGCAATTGAATTACCGGCTTTTATGATATCTAGCGCTGTATGAAATATAAATAAATAAATAAATATATATATATATATATATGTGTGTCTCACATATATATATATACATATATATATATATATATATATATCTATTCTATGTGTAGACATTTATTCTACCTATTCTATTCTGTCAGTGTGATTTTACTGTACACCGCGCTGAATTGCTGGCTTTTCTATAGAACACCGCTGCGTATTTCTCGTAAGTCACACGCATGGTCCGTGTGTAATCCGTATTTTTCTCGCCCCCATAGACTTTCATTGGCAATTTTTTTGCGCAATACAGTGACAAACGCAGCATGCTGCGATTTTCTGCGGCCGTACAAGACCGTATAATATGGATCAGTAAAATACGGCAGATAGGAGCAGGGCCATAGAGAATCAATTTACCGTATGCAATCCGTATTTTCTGCACCTCTCATACGTCCGTAAGACACGCTAGTGTGACGCCGGCCTAACATTGATGCTTTTGGATGCTTTTCAAGTAATAAAAACTAATTCTATATGTGCGTATTACAATG
The DNA here is from genome assembly GCF_051348905.1 of Ranitomeya variabilis. Taxonomy (NCBI): domain Eukaryota; kingdom Metazoa; phylum Chordata; class Amphibia; order Anura; family Dendrobatidae; genus Ranitomeya; species Ranitomeya variabilis. The sequence continues at coordinate 100,627,990 of NC_135237.1, forward strand.
TATAACGTATTTGTGCCCCTTTTATATTGTGAATTGTTAATTAACCTAAAGAGGTTGTCCACTACTTTTACATTGATGACCTTTTTGCCGATCAGCTGTTATTGGTTCCTGCCAGAAGTAATCAGTTGCTGAGCTGCTCCGCCTTCTGGTAGTGGCGGGGCCTGGTAATGCACATCCCCCTCCTATTCAAATCCAAAGGAGGCCGATGGGCAGTACTCCGCCACCGACACCGATAACAGCTGATCGGCGGGGATGCGGGTGTCAGACCCTGTATAAATACAGAAAATCAATAGGCTCCATAGAATATGGGACTTAAGTGTGGAGATCACATTGTTGAAAAATTTTCATATTGAATTTTACTTGTTTGTCATTGGTTTGGGTAAAGCAATAATTGAAACTGATAATAAAAGGCTCTTTTTTTCTGCCTTTTGGAAAATGTTATTTGAAGCTTTAATTCTAACAAAGTCCTCCTACAAAGAACAAACACAGTATGTGCTATAAGGCTGCATGTAACAATAATTACCGATTTCGGTATATAAGATAGCTAAATCTTTTCAATACAGAATATCTCTTTGTACAAAACAGTAAACAAAACTATATCAAAATAATATGAAGTGCAACTATATGCAAAACGCTGCATACAAAACAGTTCTGAATTTCACCTGTGCAGATAATTTAAGCATTCATATATCTATATAAATATATCTAAAATGTGATGAAGCAGGAAACATTACACGTTCTTTTACTTCTTTTATTCTAAGCTTTTCAATATTGCTAAGCCTGTTGTAGATCATGGAAATTGCGGCCATGCTCTAGGGATGGCTTAATAAATAAGTCCCAGCTTTTGCTATACTACCATCCTCAGAATCATCAGTAAAATTATATTTCCATAATGGCGGTTGAATGTCATTCAATAGATAAAGGCGTATAAGAACACCACATCTCTTCTGATGATGCCTATTACTACCTTAAACAGTTACAGTTCTGCCCCACCTACTGATTTTATCATTTTAACCATTTGGCAAAAAGACCTTTGTTTTGATTGAATGGTGGGTTCTAAAAGCATCTAAGATGTTTGCTTTTGACTACCAAGAATGCAAATTTCTCTGTGACTCTTGCTACCATAGGCTCATTAAATCTTCAGGACATCATAGTACAGAAAGAGCTGACGCATAATACTCTGCATGTACATCATCAGTGTCTCAAAGTGATCTGTAAATCTTATCACAGGTCTTAATTGATGTCCTCAACATTGAGATTTCCCATCAGTTGCGTATCAACATCACCTTCGACTGCACTGTCCTCAGCTTGCTTTCTATCACTTACAACCCCATCAGATGACTCTTCTTCCATAGTCTTAGTCCCATCAGATTCTTCATTCTTTATGTTTTCAGTTGATCCTTCCACTAATGGAGAAGGATTCTCTTTTGGCAATAATGGGGCTTCTTCAATTGCCTCATTATTTTGTTGGGTTATTACATCCTCCTGAAGACCATCAGTCTTTTGTAAGATATTGCCATCTAACTGGTGGTTCCCATGTATGTCTTCTGCATCATCAGCTTTTGTCTGCTCTTCGTTTCTCTTGTTTCGATCAGTATCATTGTCTTTAAAATTAACTTTTCCTTTTGCTTTCTTTGAATACTTGCTGCGTTTTTCATCTTTGGAAAACCTCAAGTGGAACTGAAATGGGCAAAAGCAGAAGCATAAACATTAATGGATAAAATGCCCCGTATTATATTAGGACTACAATTTGCATTGAAAGAACTTAACTTCAATTTTCATCTGTGATAAGCTACTAATGAAATAAATTATGGTATATCATGATCTCTACTCTATGGTTATGCCATGTATGGTAACACTGTCTGTCAATCTTGGCTGGATCTAATCTCACTGTGCCAAGAGACATACTAGACGCTGGCTGTACATTTCAATTAACAATACGACTCTTTGAAGATAGATCAAATTTGCTGTATGGATGGTGGAATTATCCAAACCAGAGATCAATGAGTAGCGCTAATGAAAAGTGATCATCTCCATCACCAACCCTTGGAGGAACAAGAATTAGCTTATTAAAACTAGATAGTATTTTATCTCACTTTTAACGTCGACACTTTGACTAATGTAAATAACCCCAAAAAGATAAAACGTAAAACCAAGTGAATCTATGATGTGTTCAGAAATAGGTAATATACATGAATAAGTCTATGCGGCTTGAATTTCACACAAGGCTTTTGTGCTAGTTTAACATTCTGCATATATTTCATGGAAAGGCAGGAACATGAATGCAATTTGCAAACCAAATGAATACCTCTTTAGTAGGAATAAATAAAAGCACAAGTTTTAGCTTCTCGTATAAACAATTTGATGAGCAGTTAAACGAATAGGCCACTTTGAAAGAAACAAATGATGGTTCCCTGTGTTCTTATTAAAAACATGAGAAACTAAAATACTCTTATTTCTGTCCAAAGATGTCCCGATAAAATCCTTAGTCCTGGCAGCTCCACTCCTGGCCCTGTGCGTGACACAAGAGTTGATTGATGTGTTATTTATAAGCTGAGTTTTTATGCACATTTTTTATGCTGAAAAAGGCCTTGCAGCTTATACTCGAGTGAGGGTCCACAAGAAGGAGGGGGAGAAGCAGCAGCGAAGCAGCAGGTCACAGGAGGCAGGAGCCGGCTGCTGCGGCTAAAGCCTGTGCCCGCTGCTAAAGAAAAATGAATATTCACTGCGCTGGCAGTGAATATTCATCTCTCTTTAATATTGGGCACAGTAGTTGCAGCTGCTGGCTTCCTGCAGTGGCTTGGCGATCACGTGTGCCAGCTACTTAAGGGAATAAATATTCACTGCCCTCCACTCCCATGGGCGTGGAGGGCAGTGAATATTCATTCCCTTTAGTAGAGGGCACCCGTGAAAGTCCGGATGCTGCAGGAATCCGGTGGCTACTACTACTGTGCTCGCTATTAAAGAGCAATGAATACTCACTGCCCTCCACGCATATAGTCCTGCTGCGGAGAGTGGCGAATATTCCGGCAGCTGTGCTCTGCTTGTAGGCAGTGCATGACGTCCCTGCCATGTCCTGCTTACAAACAAACATACAGCAACTGCTGGCACCAGAACAAGATGCAGCGAGGGAGCGAAGGAAGGTAAGTAGGATGGTTTCATTTTTTTAAAGTTTTTCTGATGGGGTGCCATGCAAACCAGGATAGGGATGAGAGGGCCATGCATACAAGGATAGGGATGAGGAGCCATGCATACCAGCATAGGGATGAGGAGGCCATGCATACAAGGATAGGGATGAGGAGCCATGCATACCAGCATAGGGATGAGGAGGCCATGCGTACAAAGATGGGGATGAGGAGGCCACGCATACCAGGATAGGGATGAGGAGCCATGCATACAAAGATGGGGATGAGGAGGCCATGCATACAAAGATGGGGATGAGGAGGCCATGCATACCAGGATAGGGATGAGGGGACAATATGCACCCGGCTTATACTCGAGTCAATAAGTTTTCCCATTTTTTTGTGGTAAAATTAGGTGCTTCAGCTTATAATCAGGTCGGCTTATACTCAAGTATATAAGGTAATGAATTTAATTATTCACTTTGACACAAAGTAACACCTAGCTTCAAGTGATTCCTACAGAATAGAAACTACAATACTTTATATTAACAGTGCAGCTACATGTTCATCTCCAGGTATGAAAAGGCACAATTTGTTCTTGTAGGTGCCATTATACATCTATATAAATACCTTTAGGCAGTGGTTGCCTACATTTCAGAATATTAACAATATCTGATAATTCTGTTGTATTTCAATGTGAGATTAAAGGAAATAACAAAAGCACAGTTTGGGATTTTTGCTATACAGTGTAATTTAGCTATTTTTTTTAACTCCATGTTTGCACATGAAAAAAGAAACTCTAAAAATTATGAAGCTAAATGATTAAAGGGAGTCTGTCAGCAGGTTTGTGTTGCCTCATCAGAGCAGAATGATGTAGGTAAAGAGATCATAAATCCAACGATGTATCACTTAGATTACTGGGTGCAGCAGTTATGATACAATCAGAGTTCTTAGGTGCAGCATGAAGCAAAAATCAGAAGGACAACCCTGCTCACACCAGGCTCTCTATGTACAATGTCTATTGACAATGAGCTGCTTATCACAGGAGAAGCGGAATAAGTCTAGTTAGCGCGTGCCAGCTAGTCACAGCAATGATAGTGTCCTAGTGATAAAACTTTAACCCATGATTTCCTACTGTGAAAACATTCATTTTACAAACACAACACAAAAAATTGGACCTAATTATAAAAATTATAATATCTTAGTTGCTAGAAGCTAAAGATTAGGCGTCCCAAAAAAAGGACATTGGTAGATAATGGGTTAATTGTAAGTAAACAACAGCACACAGCTTTATAAGTGACAAATCATTGAAATCTGTGTTTTAGCACCTACCTGATGCTGTCCTCAGATTACATAGAAAAAATCTGCTGACAGATTCTATTTAAACAAAGTTGTACTTAAAACTATAGTGCTAATAGGTAGATATTCCCTTCTATTTTGTTCCTATCAACATATTTTTATGTAAACAAAACAGGTTTTCACATGAACACCAACCAGAAAAAATCATTTAGACATCATAGAAGTGGCTTCTATTTGGGTGATACGCAGTTTTCTTCTACTACAAGGATGTATTTTCTTATCTGTATGACCATAACATAATACAACCAGCACGTAACAGCCCCTGAAGAATGAAATGCAAAGTGATGCACAGCATTCCCCAGCAAAATCAGCAGTTACAGGGGATGTCAGGAGCAGGACCTGTAGGGAATGAAATCTAAAAAATGGTTCTTTGGCAAGACCACCACTCTATGTCAGAAGTGATAACAATATTCAGGAAATGAATAGTATTCGAGTGACTTTAGTAGATGTAGCGGTATATCATAGAAAACAAACTTATAGGTTTGTTTCCTTTTCATTGCAGGTGTAACACCGACCTCACAGCTCTGCAATGTGGACTGCAAAATCACCTTAAAGGAGGTGTTTCTAGTGAACATCAGCTCCTACGCACAGTATGATCCCCCCCTACTCTTCGTTCCCTGTTCAGATGATGCTCTGCACGCTATGTGCACTGATGCTGCACTCAACAGATGCGATCTAATGACATGACTGCGACAACACTCAGATGCACATGCTGAATGGTGGAGCTGGGAGCTGACGACTCCCTGTTACATCATTGAATTCAACTTTATTTGCATACTGAGGTCGAAGATATCATTGATATTGACACACCAAGGGAGAGGCATTTCAGGATTGCCACTATTAGTTCATCGCATCATACATCAAATCTGCACCATTTAAACTTTATGCAGCTGCATAGAAATAACACGCTTGATGCCAAGCATTTCTATAAAAAGATCTCAGAAGTCTAACAAAAAGCCATTATCCACATTAAACAAATGCTATATGGAGCAAAGACGCTCTGGTATATTGTTTTATTTTTCACTTCTACATTATTTTACAGATCTATGGTTCCGGTCCCAGGGTGTGATAACGTCGTGGTCACATGACCGTGACGTCAAGGCAGGTCCTTCTCGCGCAGACGCGCAGGACCTGTGATGATGTCGCGGTCACATGGCCGTGACGTCATGGCAGGTCCTTGTCGCATACCATCCTTAGCACCGGAACCTGCCGCTTGCATAGACCGGACACCGGAGCGTCGCGAGGAGCGGGAAAGGCGGCGGAAGGTGAGTATATAATGATTTTTTATTTTTTTAATTATTTTTAACATTAGATGTTTTTACTATTGAGGCTGCATAGGCAGCATCAATAGTAAAAACTTGGTCACACAGGGTTAATAGCGGCAGTAACGGAGTGAGTTACACGTGGCATAACGCGATCCGTTACCGCTGGCATTAACCCTGTGTGAGCCGTGACTGCGGGGAGTATGGAGCGGGCGCCGGGCACTGACTGCAAGGGAGTAGGGAGGGACTAATCAGACTGTGACCGTCGCTGATTGGTCGCGGCAGCCATGACAGGCAGCTGGCGAGACCAATCAGCGACTTGGATTCCATGACAGAGGCCGCGACCAATGAATATCCGTGACAGAAAGAAAGACAGACAGAAGGACAGACAGAAAGACGGAAGTGACCCTTAGACAATTATATAGTAGATGTTGTTTTTTTTCTGAGCATGTGAAAATGTCCTTTTATAAAACTGTAAACTTCTGTAAACTGGAAGCTAAAAATGCCATGGTTTCCCAGCACATTATTTTCAAGAACTGACTGTGCACTTCTATGCAATATAACCCACTACTTGACATATGTCATTGTAACAGGATATTCAATGTTAGGGCTCTTTAGTAGAAGCATAGGTACCAGGCTCATTCACATAGAGGGGTTCACCTGGACCAACTGCACTGCAACTGTACTGATATGCACCCATGGTCTCCCTTCCCTACCACTCTACATTCTGCGGTTCGCAAGTTGCTTTAGACCTGGAGCTTACAGAATGGCAGGAGCATGCCCAGAAAGTCAGGATCCCATCACAGGTGAAGTGATGATGTCACTATGTCACTCAGTTTGTGATTGCACCGTGGAACGCTGACTGTGCCGATGCACTATCCAGGAACCAGAGTTAGATGGATATACAGTGTTTATTTTCTTCAGTTAGTACTTCCATGGGCTGTGGGGTTATTATATTGTATGGAGAGGACTGTAGGGGTCATTTTACTATGTGGAGTGGTATGAGAGCACCATAGTGTGTGGGGGCAGTGGGGTCCATCATCCTGTGTATGAAGGGTGTTGAAGGGAAAGACTTACTGTGTGGGGGGCTCTGGGGACGACTTCATTCAATGTGGGAGCCTTCAAAAGGTGAGTGTGGAGTATTTGTAGGCTTGTCATACTATGTGTGAGACACTGTAGGGGCATCATACTCTGTAGGGAGGGATGTGGGGACATCATAATATGAAGGAGCTGTGAAGCATCACACTGTGTGAGAAGTACTGTGAAGAGAGTGTCTGGAGGTCTGTGGGGCCATCATACTGTGTGGGTGATGTGGAGGCCATCATACTAAGTGTAGGGGTGCTGTTGGCGCCACAATACTAAGTGGAGAGGGCTGTAGGGCCATCATACTGCATGGTGAGAGCTGTGTGTGGATGGCTGTTGGGACCATCATACTATATGGTAGTCTATGGGGGCCATAAATCTGTGTTGGGGCATCATACTGCATGAGGGAAAAGTGGAGGCCATCATTTTGTGTAGGTATGTAGGGGGCTGTGGGGACATCATACTGTGTGGGGTCATTTTACCTGGGAGGGCTGTGGGGGCTATCATACTGTGCGGTTAGATTGGAGGCCATCATACTGTGTGGGGCTGTCATACCACGGGGAGACTGTGGGTGCCATCATACTATGTGGGGAGGGCTGTGAGGGCATCAAGCGGTATGAGGAGGTCATCATACTTTGTGGAGATGGCTGTGGGGTGAGACTGTGGGGGCCATCATACTTAGGGATATAATACGGATAGTGTGTGGAGAAACTGTAATGGGCATCATACTGCAACGCAGGCAACCCCCACATGTGTTGTGGCTGAATAACAGCCATGAGACATGCAGCCATTGGGACGCGAACATATTATTCAAGCACTCCCAAGATACTTGGATAGCACCCGAGTATGCTCGGATATCACCTTATCCGAGCACGTTCGCTAATCACTAGTATCTACCACTATACGTCAACATACGGTAATGAGTGTTGGTCTTTGTATAGTCATTTACACTTAAGTAACAGCATGGTCAGCCGCTGAGGTTACTTTTTCTCCACTATCATCAGGCTACACTAGCACAGTTGTAAATATGGCTACCTAGATTAGGGGCCGACTTAGATGTGTTTTGACCACCCTGTGCTGAATCCCTCACTACATCTTTACGTTGGTGTATGTGGAACAGGAACTTTTGACTTCCTTGTACACCAAGGCCTGAGAGTAACTGCTACCCTAATATCTCTTAAAGCTATTCCACATCTATGAAAATATTAACTGGTATCTGGTATGCTATGGTATACCTTCTCATCTTCGCACAATGTCCTAAATTAACTTCTATTACCTTTGGTTCCTTCTTCTTGTTCTTATGGGGCAGTGTTGGTCTCTGCATGAACACAATTTGCTTGGTAGTCACATTGCCATCCCTGGAAAAAGAGATTAATGAATGAATAAAATGTTTTATCAGTCACCACAATGCAAATGTCACCCAGCCGTTTGCCATTAACCATGTGTCATGAATTTCCATTTAGATTAAACTCATACTATGCAGAAATGGTGACAACTGGGATTGAGAAAATCCTCCAGAAGGTTACAAGTGGAACACAATTTATTTCCAAAATATGTGCACAGATGTATGAATCCCTAGCTATCTATGCCAGGAGCCCATTATGTAACAGGTTACCCTTGAAGGAAATCGTAATGAGCATAACCTATTCCTCTGACTGCCATGTCAAGTATTACTCAAATATATAAATGAAATTTGAAGCAAGAAGTACCATCTTATTTCCTACTCCGAAATTGTAATTTATAGATCACCTCTCGCATGTCAAACCAACACATCATACTTGTCTACAGCCTAAAGCAGGAAGCACAATGCAAACTAGAAGACCAAACACGGCACATACATAGTTTTTTTTTTTTGCATAACTGACCATGTACATCTCCTTAGAAGGTGTGGGGATAGAGTTCAAATGCTTAAAAAAAGAATTGATGTGGATTTCTATATCTAATACTTCAAGACCTAATGGCCTCAATGTGGAGCATATAATAAATTGTATCCTATAATGAAGTATTTGCTTACCCCTATCCCTCCAGTTACCTCTATCCCTCTAGTTACCCTTATTCTTCTAGTGTCCCTTCTTGGAATTGTGTTTTAACACCACATACAGCTGCTTCTCACAAAATTAGAAAATCATCAAAAAGTTAATTTATTTCAGTTCTTCAAAACAAAAAGTGAAATTCATATATTAGATATAGTCATTAAAACAGAGTGATCTATTTCAAGTGTTTATTTCTGTTAATGTTGATGATTATGACTTACAGCCAATGAACACCCAACAATCATTATCTCAGTGTGAGGAGATCCACAAGGAGTGGACTGCTGCTGGAGTCATTGCTTCAAGAGCCACCACACGTACAATACAGAGCAAAAGTTTGGACACACCTTCTCATTAAAAGATTTTTCTGTATTTTCATGACTATGAAAATTGTAAATTCACACTGAAGGCATCAAAACTATGAATTAACACATGTGGAATTATATACTTAACAAAAAAGTGTGAAACACTACAGACCTACAGGGTGAGACATCTGAGCTATATTTAATTATTATATTTTCACCTTGTGTTTGCCTGCATAATTAAGCACTATTGCACTTTACCTTTACAATGTGATACTATAATACCTTCACTTACAGTTATTTTTAATGTACCATATGCACATGATCAAATATCTGTATATTCACCTTTTATATGTATGTTTAGAATATTGTATAATCACCTTCCTAATCACTTTGCCTTTAAATATATGGTATTTGCATCCTATCACTGCTTGACAAAGGTTCATATATCCGAACCGAAACACTGCCACTGTCATTATGGGCTAATAATTTTTGCTTGGTGTGCTGCCTCCATATGTTACTATATACTAAAGCTGGTGTAGGTACATTTCTACTGACTCTACAGCGCTGAATATATATATGTTTTCCCACCTACAAGGAATGGAGAGGTCTGTAATTTTTATTAAATGTGAGAGACAGAATCTAAGGCTGCTGTGACACTTGCAACTGCAATGCGAGAAACTCGCGCCTCAATACCTGGCACTGCCGTCGGCACTCGGGACCGGAGCATTCAACTTCATAGAAATACATGCAGCCACACACTCCGGTCCCGAGTGCCGGCGGCAGTGCCGGGTATTGAGGCGCGAGTTTCTCGCATTGCAGTTGCAAGTGTGACACCGGCCTAAAAATAGAAACCAGAAAATCACACAATATGATTTTTAAATGATTAAATTGCATTTTATTGCATGAAATAAGTATTTGACAATTTGCCAACCAGCAAGAATCCTTGCTCTCACAGACCTGTTAGTTTTTCTTTAAGAAGCCCTTCTAATCTGCTCTCATTACTTGTATTAACTGCACCAGTTTGAACTTGTTACTTGTATAAAAGACACCTGTCCACACAATCAATCACATTCCAACCTCTACACCACGTCCAAGACAAAGGAGCTGTCTAAGGACATAAGGGACAAAATTGGAGACCCGCGCAAGGCTGGGATGGGCTACAATAGACAATTATTAGAAAATGGAAGAAACACAAGATAACTGTCAGTCTTCCTCAGTCTGGGGGCTCCATGCAAGATGTCACCTAGTGGGGTAAGGATGATTCTGAGAAAGGTCAGGAATCAGCCCAGAACTACATGGGAGGACCTGAACAATGACCTGACGAGACCTGGGGCCACAGTCGCCAACTTTACCATTAGTAACACACTACGCTAACATGGATTAAAATCCTGCAGGGCATGCAAGGTCCCCCTGATCACGCCAGCACATCTCCAGGCCCATTTGAAGTTCGCCAATGACCATCTGAATGATTCAGAGGAGGCATGGGAGAAGGTCTTGTGGTCAGATGAGACCAAAATAGAACTTTTTGGAATCAACTCCACTCGCCGTGTTTGGAGGAAAAAGAAGAATGAGTCCAACCCCAAGAACACCATCCAAACTGTGAAGCATGGTGGGGGAAAATAATACTTTGGGGGTGCTTTTCTGCAAAGGGGACAGGATGACTGCACTGTATTGAAGGGAGGATGGATGGGGTATGTATTGCAAGATTTTGTCCAACAACCTCCTTCCCTCAGTAAAAACATTGAAGATGGGTTGTGGCTGGGTCTTCCAGCATGACAATGACACAAAACACACAGCCAGGGCAACTAAGGAGTGGTCAGTAAGAAGCATTTCAAGGTCCTGGAGTGGCCTTGCCAGTCTCCAGACCTGAACTCAATAGAAAATCTTTGTAGGGAGCTGAAACTCAATGTTTCCCAGTGACAGCCCCCAAACCTGAAAGGTCTGAATGGAGGAGTGGACCAAAATTCCTGCTGTAAGTGTGTGCAAACTTGGTCAAGAACTAAAGGAAACATCGGACCTCTGTAATTGCAAACACAGGTTTCTGTACCAAATATTAAGTTTTGATTTCCAATTGTATCAAATACTTATTTCATGCTATAAAATGCAAATTAATTATGTAAAAATCATGCAATGTGATTTGGGGGATTTTTTTAAGATTCTGTTTCTCACAGTTGAAGTGCACATACGATAAAAATTACAAACCTCTGCAAAATTGTCAGTGTATCAAATATATATATGTATATACATACACTTATATATATACATATGGTACATACATATACACAGACACACACTTTTGTGGGAGCTACTAGTTGCCTGCATTATACACAGCTATTACACTGCATCTGCTTCATTCTATTTATGTTACACAAAAAATTGTGTCAATTCCGTTATCTCTTATAATTACTCTGACATTGCAATGAAAGATATTAGCTGTATGCAAAATATCTACACTTATTCTTCTTATTATTAATAATAATAATAATAATAATAATAATAATAATAATAGCAGTGAACATTTAAAGGGGTTGACCCTTTTTCAGAAAACTTTTGCAGACTGGCTCATTTAGTTATAAAAAAAAACAAATCATGCTTTACTTAGCCTACCTGGATCCAATGCTGTGTCTCTGATGCCACTCTGGTGCATGTGTATAGACTGCCGTGGTGGCGTCACGTCAACATTGCTTCAGCCAATCATTGACCTCAGAGGCCCTGCCAAAGAGATTGTCTGCAGCGCTGTCGATGTAACGTCAAGTTTACAGTGAAACAACAGAGACAGGGGTAGCAGCAGAGACACAGCATGGGGACCTGGGCAGGGTAAGTAAAGATTTTTTTTTCACAAAGAACTGAGCTGGCAGGGAGAAGCTTTCTGAAATGAGAAAACTCGTTTAATTAAATACTACAAAACATATGGAAGTGAAAATCTTCCTAAGGGCAGTTTGACATGTCCAACATTCACAATCTGCGTACGGAGCACAATGTCGGGTCCAGATACGGTCCTGCTGACCCAAACTCAACAGCCTAATAAGCAGCCAGGAGACCTGCGGCCGGTTTGGACATTGAGGTCTGTATTCGGAGCAGGAATGTCAGAAGTGTGAGACTTACCTGAGAACCTCTTTACCTATCACATAAAGCAGCTGTTTTGTGAGCAATTTCCAAATATAAAGATAGCATATTCACAAATGTATATCTTACAATCTAGATCAATTCTAATTATTCAGCAGGGGGAAAACTAATTCAACAATGGCTTGATATTCATACGTAACAAAAAAAATCAAAGAAATGAGCCAGAACATAAGTTGGTATATGTGCAATGTGTAGGAGCACATTCACACTGTAGCCATGTAACAAACCATGTAGTAAGTAAATAGTAGTAGTACATGTAAATAACATAGGTAAACACTATTTTGATCAAAAAAAGCGTAAAAGCCATCCCACCGCAACAAGATGTACCCCAATCCAGATGATCCTCTAGTCTTAAAACCTCACCTTTTTTCAGCCAACCTCAATATAGATGGATGGCGTTTACACTTCTTCAATCAAAATAGTGTTAACTAAGCACTCTAAGTTATTTACATGTACTATTATTATTTACTATTATTATTTACTCATTACAGGATGTGTGTGTATGTATATATATATATATATATATATATATATATATATATATATACATATACATATATACATACAGGGTGGGCCATTTATATGGATACACCTAAATAAAATGGGAATGGTTGGTGATATCAACTTCCTGTTTGTGGCACATTAGTATATGGGAGGGGGAAAACTTTTCAAGATGGGTGATGATCATGGCGGCCATTTTGGATCCAACTTTATTTTTTCCAATGGAAAGAGGGTCATGTGAAATCAAACTTATTGAGAATTTCACAAGAAAAACAATGGTGTGCTTGGTTTTAACATAGCTTTATTCTTTCGTGAGTTATTTACAAGTTTATGACCACTTATAAAATGTGTTCAAAGTGCTGCCCGTTGTGTTGGATTGTCAATGCAACCCTCTTCTCCCACTCTTGACACACTGATAGCAACACCGCAGAAGAAATGCTAGCACAGGCTTCCAGTATTATCCGTTGTTAAGCGTTTAACCTATATAGCTTCCCATGGGCAAATGTCTGTACAGTGGGGCCTGTGTCCTGCTCTGCCTTCATCTATACTTACATTTTTTTTAATCAAAATAGTGTTAACTAAGTACTCTATGTTATTTGCATGAACTATTACTATTTACATACTACACAGTAGATGATCATTTTGCTTTTATATTATGTTTTGTCTATATAAAGAAAATGTTCACATTTGCATTAAAGCATGTTTATATTAAAGGGGGTTGTCTGATATAATTAAAATGACACAGATAATACTACGCCTGGCTATGGGCTGTGTCTGTTACTGAAGCTCAGTTTCCATCACGTGAATGGGGCACAGCCTATATACAGGATGGTGCTGTTGGGGAACTGACTGTTTTTTTATATTCTCATAAACCCCTTTATAATTGATGTCTGTTCTAAGGACTATTTGTTCAACCCTTAAAACTAAAGCATAAAAAACAATTATGTTCATGATTTTGTGTCTCTTGCAAAATACATTCACATTTACAGCAATTCAAAGTTTCCAATACAATGCCATTGCTACGACTACATCAAGAACATAATGCAAAAAAGAAGTAGAATTTTTCAGAAAAGGTAAAATCTCAATTCATAGCTTTAGCTGTCTGATTGTAAAATGGTATAATGTGAGTTTCAATTACTTTTTTTTAATAATTTTAGACCTTTCTAATTTCATGCTGGATTTTCCTTCATTATTTATACCCAGTGGGCTAAAGCAAAATCTGCAGTTTTACAATAAATGCCTACTGATACTAAATGAGGACAATATTCTTCTCTTATGTTAGCTGAATGGAAATGGATGTCTAGCAGCATCTCTCTTTCCCTGCAGGGATGCTTAGAAGATGGAAATGAAAAGCTTAAAAATGGTAGAAAGTCGCTGTCATATGATAATGCTGATATGTTGCCTTCAATGATGTCACAATGTCATGATAACAAGTGATTGAGGCAGCAAAGTTCATTCTGAAGGGTTATTCGGAACATAGATCATCAGGAGCGTACCTGCTTCTCTGCCTTTCGCCTTCCTGATTGCCGGGAGGCCGATGCTCCTGATGATTGACAGTTCTCTGATTATCGTGCGTTCTCCAATGCTGTGAGCAGAAGCAGCTTGCCTCTGCAGCATTGAAGGAGCAAAGTGGTCCTGAAGGTGGCTGGATCCAGCAATTTCAGATGAGTTCCTTACGTAGGAAACAATCTACTGATAAGAAACTGCAGAGGTGGCAGGTAACCTAGGCAATCAGTAGTAAACTATAAAAGTCAAAACCGCCACCTTAGGATTTTTAATAATTGGTAATTTGCAAAGTTCATTGTTTTTACAAGCACTTTTCAATTTTAACTATTTACAATAATCCTATAAGAGCACGACGCTATTGGCCCAGGAGAAGCATGGGCTTTGAAAGATAATCATGTAGCATATCCTTTTTTTTATATCAATTCACATGAGTTGTTTAAGCCAGGTGACACCATTACAACAATAAACTAATAGATAAATGTTACAATTTATTATTAAATCAACTTGATACAGTGCTCAGCATAAATGAGTACATCCCCTTTAAAAAGTAAGATTTTAACCAATATCTCACTGAACAAAAAGAACAATTTCCAAATTTTTGATGAGATTGAGTTTTATAGAATATTTGTTTCACTGATAACATGAAAGTAAAAGGTAATGATATAACTTTCCTTACAAAATCTTCAGTTTTACTCAAATTGGCTTATGCAAATATGAATACACTCCACATCAAAAACTACTTTTGATTTGCTGATTAAAGATATTTGGAATGACACATTTCTTTATTGTTTTCTATTATCGTAGAACCCCTTTAAGTGCAGGGTTCTGTTACTAACCCTCATTTTGTTAGCCTTGTATAACAAGCCCGGAGGACACATTCACACAATCAGTATTTTACATCAGTATTTGTAAGCCAAAACCAGGAGTGGAACAATCAGAGGAAAAGTATAATAGAAACATATGCTCCACTTCTGCATTTATCACCCACTCCTGGTTTTGGCTTACAAATACTGATGTGAAATAGTGACCAAAATACAACTGTGTGAACATGGCCTTACACTGATGAAATTTCAGCTGTCTTCCACGATTATCTCAAGATAATGTCTTTAATTAAGATGTTTTCGTGTACAGTATACACGCTGCTACAAAAATAAGATAATGTTCCCTTTTCACATTTTAGAGTACAAGCACGATGAAAAATATCCTGACAATTATTCCTTCCACTTATAGACGATGGACTTCAATTTACCATGTGCTCAAGCTGCCTACGGATGTTCCTGCAAGCTGACAACTCACAAATGAGTTTAATATGACCTCTGTCTACCAACAGCAAATTATTCACATAAATCTGGAATTGTATTAAAATGCGTCATCTTTATTCAGTAAGGATTATTTTTCTTACAGATTTAGTCATGAAAAATATGTATTAAATGAATTTAGTTTCTACAAGAAAAATATCCTGGCAGTGAAAACCTAAAACTGTCTTACGTGTTCATACTTGTTCTTGTCATCAATGACACTTTATAGCAGAGAGATAACAATGTAAACCTGTTCAATGATCGGACTGAATGTATCCATTACATTGGGATGACATGGGCATTAAAAAGGTTGTCAGTTCTAAAATGACAAGTCTGCAATCACTCTATGTGACTGCAGACTTGTGAATTCTCACATAGCACGCACTGTGCGCTTTGAGGATTCCTTGGTGTCAGCGCCAGGATCGGCAGGCTTACAAAAAGAGAACAGAGGGCACCACTATATATAAATTTGGGATCACCTGTAGCATGCAATAGGAACATATGAAGAGCAAAAGAGAAAGAACATGCTACACAAAAAGGATCACCATAATGAGATATTCAAAAGGACTTTATTAATGTAGACTACCAACAAAAGTTAAAAAAACTTAAACGTCACACATGTGACTAAACACATGCCAACCAAATGAGGGTGACGGGCCCTGTCACATAGTACACATGTAATATACTTGCCTAATAGGAGTTAACTTAATGAACTATAATTGCTGTCAGCTTTATCATGGCTTGTTATCAAGAATAGAGGGGTCCCCACAACGTTTTTTAATTATTTAAACAAAAAATGTAACCCTAGAACGCATACCTGGGGCCTCGCAGGCCTGCCAGGTTACTTGTTTTCTATTTTCTGTAAAAGTACTTTAGTTAGTACACCTGTACGACGGGTGTCTATACATGATGAAGAGCTAGCACCCGTTTGTGTTTATTCACTGCATCTTCCCCTGA
This sequence comes from Ranitomeya variabilis, assembly GCF_051348905.1. Lineage (NCBI taxonomy): Eukaryota > Metazoa > Chordata > Amphibia > Anura > Dendrobatidae > Ranitomeya > Ranitomeya variabilis. Next base: position 100,644,539 of record NC_135237.1, read on the forward strand.
TGAGTCTGAAAAACGAAACGCGTTGGGAAGTCTGAATGCTGGGGTAATATGATTTCATGGTGATCAACGTGGGGTAATGTATGGAATTTGCATGTTTTGCCTCCCCCATGTAATTGGCACCAATTTGTCTTATGGGCTATTCTCCCTCGATATGATGGATGAGAGATTATGAGGTGAGATTGTGCCTTTCTACATTAGTGGTCTATTAAGGGCTACCTGGATCTTGTATGGCCTAATTGTATGGCCATATATCTCTTCTGCTGAATTTTGAGGAGTTTGCCTCCTTTTTATTATGTGTATTATTGTACATGTTTGTGATTGCGTATTGGGTTTAATTTGGTATAGTTCTCACTGATCGTGTTATTGTGTTACTCATAGTGTCTTTTTTTTTGGTGAAGTTCATCCGGATTTTTTAATAGTTTATAATTAAAAGTTAAATTTTACTTATTAGTCCCACCCTGCTTTATATATACTATTCCTTGGACTGGTGGTCATAGCTTTATTTTATTTATTAATTTTTTTTTCTCCAATCATGAAGCACAATGCACAGCGAACAATCTACGAGAGTGTATTCGGTTTCTGCAATCAAGCAACAATGGTGTCTTATAAAGCCAAGAAAGAAAAACCGTGATATTACTGAGTACAATGCATCATGATGGAAGTATTGACACCAATGACAGGAAAAAAAAACCTGAAATCATACTGCATTATAATAAGACAAAAGGAGGTGTTCACAAGATGGACGAAATGATTGGAGAGTATTCGTGCAAAAGGCAGACTAAACGTTGGCCTGTTGCCCTTTTTTCCAATATCCTTGATGTGTCAGCCCTCAATAGCTACATTGTTTATTGTCAAACTAATCCAGAATTCCATGCCAACAGGAAAGACAAGAGACGTCTATTTTTGACAGAACTTTGTTATGAACTTTTGATGCCTACTATGATGGAGAGAAGCAGCATGATATGCTTATCAAGGCAAATTACAGAGGCAATGATCCGATGTGGAATACGCTTTCTGGAACATCCAGAGCAAAAAGAAAAAAAAAGAAAGCACTGCTATATTTGTCTAGCAAAGAAGGAAAGAAAATCGGAGCATTTCTGTTCTACTTGCGGGCAAAATGTATGCAAGGAACATTCAGCCAAAAAAATAATATGTGAGAATTGTCGGGGGAATATGTAAAGTTACAAATAAATATTCCTGCACCAAGTTTGCTACAACCAAAAAAATTTTTCATAAAAAAATTGCATATCGAATGCCTATATTTGGCGTGCCCGTTTACTTACTTTTTTGTTGTTTTATGCACATAATTATGTTTTGAAATATACACATCTTAGGCTGTGTTCCCAGTAGCGCTGGGGTTCGCCAGAAGGGGATCCATAATGGATCTGACCTCCTGGTAACTCCAGGATTCCGCCAGCCTTAGCTGGGGTCACCAGGAGGTCAGATCCATTACGGATCCCCTCCTGGCGGACCCCAGCGCTAGTTGGAATGCATCCTTACCTTGCAATTGTAAAATAAACTTTGAAAAGTATTTTTATTTGAGTTATTCCGTGTTATTTGCACACAGGCCTAAAAGGCCCCAGGTGCGTGAATATGGGGTAGTCCCAAAAAAAGGTTGTTATACCGAAATGCCTATAGTAACATAAAAATATATGAACAACTGGAAATTACTAACAACTATATACCTGAGGAATACCTAGAGTTTCAAAATTCTAACTAAAGTAATTTTACAGAAAATAGAAAACAAGTAACCTGGCAGGCCTGCGAGGCCCCAGGTATGCGTCCGCCAGCCTTAGCTGGGGTCACCAGGAGGTCAGATCCATTACGGAATCCCATCCTGGCGGACCCCTGCGCTAGTGGGAATGCATCCTTACTTTGCAATAAACTTTGAAAAGTATTTTTATTTGAGTTATTCCATGATAATTGTAAACAGGCCTAAAAGGCCCCAGGTGCGTGAATGTGTAGATTTCTATGGGTATGCGTTCTAGGGTTAAAAAACGGCGTGAGGTCCCCCCATTTTTGACAACCAGCCAAGCTAAGGCAGACTGCTGGGGGGGGCTGGTATTTTCAGGCTGGTAAGGGGCTATGGATAAGCTGGTAAGGGGCTACAAATAGCAGCAAACAGCCACCCCAGAAAAGATGCATCTAATAGATACGCCAATTCTGGCACTTTGCACGGCTCTTCCCACTTGCCCTGTGGTGGTGTGGTGGCAAGTGGGGTTCATATTTGTGGGGTTGATGTCCGCTTTGCATTTTTAGGTGACATCAAGCCCAGCAGTTAGTAATGGAGAGGCTCTCCATTGCTAACCTTATAGTCATATTGTCAATAAAAGAAATCCAGAATAAAGTCCTTTGTATTTTCTGGTGACATCAAGCCCAGCAGTTACTAACCCCATAGTCATATTGTCAATAAAAAACACCCAGTCCTTTATTTGAAATAAAAATACACACCATTTTACAAATGTATTTAAAAATAACAAACACAATTATACTCACCTTACACCCATTCCATTGAAGCCCTGGTTCCCTGTAAAAAAAACCAACAATATACCTTACCTGTCCTACATACTCTCACATGCCGTTATCCATGTCTGCGATAATTGGTTTTCAACCTGAACAGTGCCAAGATAGGACCATTCAGGCTGAAAAGCATGGGAGAATGAGCTGCTGCAAGCACAGTGTTAGTCATTAACGGTGACATCATCAAGGTTACCGCAGGCCACTGAGGCTGCGTTCCCAGCTCACATCAGCTGAACTGCGGTGATGTCAGTGAGATCACCCTTAGCACATTTAGAAAAAGTCTTGCGATACAGCACGGTGCTGAGTGAGTTCCCTGCAGTCCACAGTAAGAAATTTCTCATGGTGATGTCATGATTTGGATGGCGGGTGACCCGAGACCAGGCGCTCCTTCCCTGTCCATAACGCTAGGGGGTACCCTAGCTCTCCCTGCTCCCCGGGTTACTTCTGAAGGTGAAGATGCCGGGGCCACATACCTTGCCTCAGTCCATTCCCTTCACCCACTCAGGGAAGATGGGAGCTATTGTGCATCACAGTACACCAACCAGATGAACAAGGCAACAAGAACAGGGGCAACATAAAAATAAAAGGCATACAAATATTCACTCACCTATAACAGAGGAATGCACCGGGGGGGGTGGAGGATGGAGAAAAGCCAGGGTAGGAAAAAGAAAGAGAATACTGATGAGCAAATATACTCGGTGCTCGAGATTTCCCGAGCACGCTCGGGTGTCCTCCGAGTATTTGTAAGTGCTCGGAGATTTACAGTATATACTCGAGTATAAGCTGACCCGAGTATAAGCCGAGACCCCTAATTTTGCCACAAAAAAAACTGGGAAAACTTAATTACTCGAGTATAAGCCTAGGGTGGAAAATGCAGCAGCTACCGGTAAATGTCAAAAATAAAAATAGATACCAATAAAAGTAAAATTAATTGAGACATCAGTAGGTTAAGTGTTTTTGAATATCCATATTTAATCAGGAGCCCCATATAATGCTCCATACAGTTCATGATGGGGCCCATAAGATGCTCCATATTAAAATATGCCCCATATAATGCTGCACAAATGTTGATTATGACCCCATAAGATGCTCCATACAGACATTTGCCCCATATAATGCTGCACAAATGCTGATTATGACCCCATAAGATGCTCCATACAGACATTTGCCCCATACAATGCTCCACAAATGCTGATTATGACCCCATAAGATGCTCCACACAGACATTTGCCCCATATAATGCTGCACAAATGCTGATTATGGCCCTATAAGGTGCTCCATAGACATATTTGCCCCATATAATGCTGCACAAATGCTGATTATTACCCCATAAGATGCTCCATATAGACCTTTGCCCCCTACAATGCTGCACAAATGCTGATTATGGCCCCATAAGATGCTCCATACAGACATTTTCCCCATACAATGCTGCACAAATGTTGATTATGGCCCCATAAGATGCTCCATAGACACATTTGCCCAATATAATGCTGCACAAATGCTGATTATGGCCCCATAAGATGCTCCATACAGACATTTGCCCCATATAATGCTGCACAAATGCTGATTATGGCCCCATAAGATGCTCCATACAGACAATTGCCCCATATACTGCTGCACAAATGCTGATTATGGCCCCATAAGATGCTCCATAGACACATTTGCCCCATATGCTGTTGCTGCGATTAAAAAAAAAAAAAAAAGTCACATACTCACCTCTCATCGCTCAGGCCCCCGGCACTTGCTATAGTCACCTTTCCCCGTTCCACCGCCGGGCGCCGCTGCGTCTTCTGCACTAAAGTTCAGGCAGAGGGAGGCGCGCACACTAATCGCATCATTGTGCACTCTAACCTGAGCGTCACTGCAGAGGACACGGAAGACGGAGCCCGGCGGTGGAACGCAGACAGACAGGTGAATATCGCGCAATGCCCCCGTTATACTCACCTGCTCCTGGCGCGGTCCCTGCACATCACTGGTTCTCCGGGCGCCAGCAGCTTCTTCCTGTGTTGAGCAGTCACATGGTACCGCTCATTACAGTAATGAATATGTGGCTCCACCCCTATGGGAGTGGAGTCGGGTCCATATTCATTACTGTAATGAGCGGTACCATGTGACTGCTCAACACACGAAGAAGCTGCCGGCACCAGGAGAACCAGGGACGAGCAGGGACCGCACCAGGAGCAGGAGAGTATGATTAGACAGCTGCTGCTCCCCCTCCCCTGCCAACCCCTGGGAATGACTCGAGTACAAGCCGAGAGGGGCAATTTCAGCCTAAAAAAATGGGCTGAAATTCTTGGCTTATACTCAAGTACATACGGTAGTTTTCAGTGCCGCAGCTGAATGATTTACATCTGTTAGCCAGCATAAGTACATGTGGGGGTTGCCTGGTTGCTAGGGAATCCCCACATGTATTCAAGCTGGCTAACAGATGTAAATCATTCAGCTGCGGCGCTGAAAACTAAATTTCCAAGCACTTATAAATACTCGGAGGACACCCGAGCGTGCTCCGGAAATCTCAAGTACCGAGTATATTCGCTCATCGCTAAAAGGGAATTATCACATTCACTAACCCAAGCAACAGTCACTGATAAACCCAAAAAAACGCTTTCTTATCTAACCAACAAACAACTATCCACCTTGGTAACCTCACAATATTATATTATTGGTAAAATTTTAAAAAGTCTCTTCTCAAGACTAAATTGTTTTAATCCTTTAAGAATCAGGGAATTTTTCAGTTTTGCCCTTTGGGGTTTTTTCCCCTCACCTTCTTCTAAGAGCTTAACTTTTTTCTTGTTTCAATTGATGTAGTTTTGAATGACACCATTCATTTTGACATACAATGTACTAAAAAGGGGGAAAAAAATTCTAATTGGAAGTATGGCAGCAGGGAGAAGATGAAGTCTTATTTTTGCAGCAGCTGCACGCTTCCAGTCATTGGGGTGGTGCAGGCGACTATAAACAGCCACCGCTCACCATATTGTCAGTATGCTGTAATCACTGTTCCTGCTCTTTGAATAAAATCCCAGTTTGTACACACATGATGCAGAGCAGGATATTAGTAAAGAAGCGTCGGGCATTGGGGACATCATTATATGGCACTTACTAATATTTAGAGAGGAGCTGTCACCAGGGAAAAAGTGGCCAGCTTTTGTTCAGATTTTATTCCCACTGTGCCCAGGAGTATTCCATTTTTCTTAAATCCGTCATATAATTTTGTGACTTTTTTTTAGTGCTACTTTTTATGGTCTTTACCAAGTGGGCATTGCTCAGAAGATAATAATGCAGAGCAGCCTAAATTCATCCCCTCCTCCCCCTCAGATAATCATGTGTGCAATGCTTCCTTGGTAAAAACCAGAGAAAATAACATTGAATAGAAAATTCTATATGTCTGTCACCAAATGATATTTAAAATAAAAAATGTAATATTCAGCACAGCAGCGGGAATAAAATATGAGCAAAGAATGGACACTTGTAGCTTGGTGACAGGTCCTCTTTACGTATCACAGGTTGTACATATTTCTATTGTCAAAAAATGAAGTCGCAAACATATCTGTTAAACAAAGATAAAGTGGACAACCCCTTTAATCCTTTACATTTTTTCCTTATAACCAAAATACTCCATGCCCTTGACAAATGGTCATTCTAGGGCTTTCTATGAACCGATGCTTAGAACTGAACTGCATATTTCAAATGAGGTCACATTAATTCTTAATAAAACGGTAGTGTTATGTCTTGGACTTTAACTCATTGCAAGTGTAATGCTAGTCACCACTTATGGAAAGGTGGTGAGGCAGGGTAGTCAAACGTTCCGGGGTCAGATACCAAGAGAGCACGTAGTAAACAAAAGGGAAAGACAAAGGTAAAGTTAGGTCACAGTCCGAGGTCAGAATACAAGGATAATAGCGGATCAGAGCAAAGGGGTTGAGCAAACAAATTGTCAGGACGACGTCCAAAGTCAGGCAGCAATAGATCAATAAACAGATCACAGAATTACCAGGCAAACAGCACCACTGAGCGAATACTACGATTGGTATAGAACTGGGTCTGAGAGCTCATCTAAGCAGCAAGATAATCATTTAGGAAAAGGGAGCACCTGCAAGAAGCTCAGCGCCTCTCAGTCTCGGATTAGACGGTTGAGCTGTCAATCAATATACAGACAGCTCAGCACACAGCTGCACTGGATTGGACAACTGAGCTGTCTATCAACACACTGACAGCTCAGAATGCCAATGCACCCGATTGGATGACTGAGCTGTCACTCACTCTGGCCATGACACACTGAGTGGAGGAATTGTGACAGCAAACTGTTATTTCATCAACGGTCTACGAGAACACCAAAAAAAAGAGAGGATACACACTGCTTAATGGAGCTTTTCTTCTTGTTGCCTAACGTAAGACTTTAAAAAGATGTGTGTATGAAATACATATTTCAAGGTGCACATGTTGATACATACCTACTGGTTTTAACAATAGGTGTTGAAAGGACACAAGTCAGTTGCCATCCATACACTGCCAAGGAGCTTAGGAGAGGCATATAGTCTGTATGCACGTCAAATCCCTAGAAAAGAAATAAAACAGAAATAAAACAAATCTATAAAAAGAATAAGATGTTCCAACTGCAATACAAACATGTTCATACACAATTACATAACTATGCAAAATCTCTTTTATTAACATTCCACATCACACAATCCATCACTATTTTTCACAAATGTTTTTTCTTTCCATTTTTCATCTAATTTCTGATGCTTAAAAAGGTCTAAAATGACAAGTTTGCAGTCACACTATTCTCTGTGGTCCGCACTGGGAACTGGCGTTCACGTGGCCACAAGTATGCAATATGCATACCCCCGGCCAGAATCTGACTAGAGTGTATTTGACATGCTCAAAACAAGTGCATTGCGCAAGGCCGGAAACAGTCTAGTCAGGTTCTGGCGGGAAGTATGCATATTGCATACTTGCGATCACGTGACCGCGGTTACCAGTGCTGACAATGGAGAATCCTCACAGCGCGCAATGTGAGGATTCACAAGTCTGCAGTCATATAGTGCGACTGCAAACTTGTCATTTTATTTTAGACAATCTCTTTAAGTATTTCATTCTTAGACTGTCAGATTATCAGACCATTCGCCAATGTTTTTCAATTTTTTTATTACACAGGTCAACAAAAAAAAATTTTTTTCTGGTGTCCAAAATATTTTAATGAATTTGGGGTATTTTTGGGGTGCTGATTCTGAATATGCTATTAGTTTTGCCAGGTTGGCTCAAGTTTTTGACATTTTTGGTATCTTATTTATAGCACTTGTTGGTAAATGCGACGCATCATCTCATTAATTTCTTTGGATTAGTACTTGAACTGAGCAGTTCTCAATATAGTTTTGTGTTAATTAGTGTTCTAAAAGTTTGTTCATAGCTTGATTTTTGCACTAACTTTATGTTGTTGTCTGTTTTCCAGTGAAAAGCATGAACTCATCAAGAAGAAGTTGTCTTAACGATCCAGACTCATTCTGTTACATTTGTGGTGAATACACACTGCCAAAACATAGAAGAAACATAACAGACTTCGTAAAAAAAGTGTATTTTGCCTATTTTGGGGTTATGCTTGGGGACCAAGACAAGTTTTGGGCACCACACATAGTGTGCAAAGCATGTATCGAATTATTACGAAAATGGAGCAAAGGACAAAGAAAAAGCTTCAAATTTGGTGTTCCAATGGTGTGGAGAGAGCCAAAAAATCATCATGATGACTGTTATTTCTGTGCAGTGCAAGTGCAAGGATTCAATAAGCATAAGAAACGAAAATGGGAGTAACATGGAATCTGCAAGAAGGCCTGTCCCTCATTGTGAAGATGTGCCTGTACCTGTGTTTACCATAAATAACAGTCATCATGATGATTTTTTGGCTCTCTCCACACCATTGGAACACCAAATTTGAAGCTTTTTCTTTGTCCTTTGCTCCATTTTCGTAATAATTCGATACATGCTTTGCACACTATGTGTGGTGCCCAAAACTTGTCTTGGTCCCCAAGCATAACCCCAAAATAGGCAAAATACACTTTTTTTATGAAGTCTGTTATGTTTCTTCTATGTTTTGGCAGTGTGTATTCACCACAAATGTAACAGAATGAGTCTGGATCGTTAAGACAACTTCTTCTTGATGAGTTCATGCTTTTCACTGGAAAACAGACAACAACATAAAGTTAGTGCAAAAATCAAGCTATGAACAAACTTTTAGAACACTAATTAACACAAAACTATATTGAGAACTGCTCAGTTCTAGTACTAATCCAAAGAAATTAATGAGATGATGCGTCGCATTTACCAACAAGTGCTATAAATAAGATACCAAAAATCTCAAAAACTTGAGCCAATCTGGCAAAACTGATGACATATTCAGAATCAGCACCCCAAAAATACCCTAAATTCGATGAAATATCTTTGGCACCAAAAATGCTGTTGACCAGTGTTATTATTATTATTATTATTATCATTAGTATTTTTGGTGTTTAAGTATTTCTAGGTACCGTATTTAGATTTGTTTTTATGCTATTTGGGCTTGAAAACATAATGTGAACATTTTATTGATACTTTTAACAATAAGTATACTGTTTATGGGGACCATATTGGTCTTAAATTATGAGATTTTATGAATATTTCTGGAAATATACCAGGATGGTAAAAACTAATTGAGTTCCTTGTTGCATTTCTGCAACCAAACACAAATCAACATGTCTAATGCACTTAGTGGTTTCTTTATTATAAAATGATAATTTATCTTTTACAAATAGTCTCATCTCTTTATGCTACCACTGCATCATTAGATCACTGATCAATAAGGATTTCTAGCCATTTTATTACTTCTATTCTGTATTTTTCACCAGTTTTTTCCATTTCTCATTTACAGTTGAACCAGAGTAGTGGGTAGAGACTAGTGCTATGATGCATCTTATATATAATATACTTGGGAGGATTTAGCTATTTTGTCTTTATGTACTACATGTTTAGGAGCAGCAGAAGCAGTAGGAAGTATTTTACTTGACAATACTAAGCAATGTAACTGTGAATCCATATTTGTGGTGAGCTAAACAGCTATTATAAAGTAGCAGCACAGGTGTATGTCTCCCCCTTCCTGGCCTCTCATTTTTCTCCTCCCTACGCTAATGTAGATGGTATGAGCTGCTGAGCTCAGTGACTGGCTGCAGAGCTGTCAACATCACATTAGCACTGCTGTCAAAAATAGACGCTGGGGCAGTGCTAGACCTAGGCAGGGTGAATAAAGCTCTGCACCTGGGGACACAAGTTTTCTGAAGAGGGAAAACCCCTATTTTCCATATTCACACATATTATGGCCACTTTCAGACAAAATTAATTGACCTATCAATTTATGGACTGCAGGATTAAAAAACAAAGATCCTTGAGGATGCAAAATTGAGACTCATGCCTACTACCACCTTTTCGTATTGCAATTTCATATATGACAGAATCGACTAGCTCTATACTTTGCAGCCGCTAATTAAGTAATCATGTTAGTGATTAAAGTCTCCAGATCTATACTTGCCAACAGTCTGGAAGCACAGGGGTGTGGTTTGCTCAATAAAAGCCAAAAGAGGAATCACTAGTAGTTAGAGTTGAACACATGTGGTACAGGGGCTTGCAAATATGATTTAAAGGGAAACTGTCATGTGAAAAAAAAGCTATTAACCTGCCTATAGTAGGATTAATCTGCAGGTTAATATTGTCCTGAACCTATCCGGCACTTAGACCCCCACTGCCAGGAGGAAATGAACTTTAGTTCACCCAGTAGCATTCTGGTTTCAGTCACAGGGTTGGCGCCGCCGCAGGTTCAGTCACCGCTCGGTGTATTGAGAGCGGCGAAGGTGAAACTGACAGCGGGCCCTAATGTTGAGTGATCGGTCAGCCAGTGTCGGGGGCGTGGTTACCACCACTATTCTCTACACAGAGCAGTGACTGAGTCCATGCCAGCGCCACCCCAGTGTCTTAAACTGGAATGCTACCAGGAGGGATAAAGTTGATTTCCTCCCAGCAGCGGGGCTCCAAGTGCTGGTGCCAGGCAGCTTCAGAATGCTATCAACCAGCAGATTAACCCCGTAGCTGTGGTTAATAGCGTTTATTTACATGACAGATTCCCTTTAAGGATACTAATCAATCTAGGCAAAAAGTATATACTTTGTTATGACTAATAAAGAGTGTGAGGGGGTAATAGGACTTTTTTTTTTTTTGGGGGGGGCACCATTTAACACCCACACTGGCCCCTCTCTAGGCAAATATTTTTGTATCAGTTATGTCCATATGGTTTCTTTACAGTGGCTATAATTGTGGTAGAAGAAGGAAATTATATAAATAAAGTAAAAAAAGAATAAATCACCAACATCCAATTATTCAAACCATTGCCATGACAGTGGTTCCCACCGATCCTGCAATGATGATGTCACATCCATCTATCACTAAGCTTTAGCAGTCATGCTGACATGTGACTATTAAGGAGAATAATTGGTTGCACCAGTCATGAGACTGATCGACATGATATCATCACAACATGGCTGGTAGGGAGTAGGACCACTGTATGACCATTTTGGGGAATTCACAGGCAGAAGAGGGCTGCTATGCAGTTGAACAACTCATCATATTGCACCCCTATACATGTGTTTGACAAAATCTTCATGGTGCTTTGGAGGTGGAATTGGCCCTCTTACCTCTACACTGGTTGCCCCAATGTCGACCTGAGATGAATACTCATAATATGGTGTAAAAAAGAGACTAGCGCCAGCTGGCTCCTATATGTGGTAGAGATGTATGAACACTAATAAATGGGGAACCAATCAGATCCCAGCTTTCAATATTTTAAAGTCTTCTTGGAGAATAAATGCTACAATCTGGTTGATTGCAATAAGCAACTGATCCACTTTTTCCTCAGTGGAGAAGGAAGAAGTATATTTTTAGATTAACACGGCTCAAAGAACAACACTGACAATTATACTAAGGCACATCAGCGGGAATAATAACAATGAACGCATGGAAAGAACAGAAGTCTTTTAGAAATTTGCATTACGAGGCTGTGTTTAAAAAAACAACTGTTATTTCAGGAAAAGGAGCAAAGAAGCTGATGCTTTAGTGTGTTTCACACAAAAATAAATCTCTGAATCATAGCGTAGAATCTGCAGAACACGGCTTTATCAGAGATGCAGGTGAATTTCACCCACATGGTGTCACACCCACACATTATATATAGAAAACTTGCCGTAATGGTGACCACAGTTATCCAAACAATCACAACATTTAGGTTGTATGTGGTATATAATTTAACTGTATGATTCCATCTATTGTGGGAGCCCCCCGCCGATGACTCTGATTGCTCTTTCAAATCTTATTTATAGTGTTGGACAAGTCAGCGGTGGCAAAACGCAAGTAAAGAAAAGGTTTAAATGACTCGTATGGTAGCATGTTATTATCTTTTGACACTACGAGGGAGGTAAAAGCTTGTTGCAAAATTATAAAGTCTGTGGTCGTTGGGTGACCCATGTCACGATTCTGAACTTGTTAGTGTAACAAATTATCAACGTGCCTCTAGCCGTGGGCAACTTCATGACCTCCTGCGAGGCTTACACCTTCCTCCACATATACTGTATGTGTGTTGCTCGCTGACAGATTAAGAACCGCTGGGACAAGGGAAATAGCTTTCTGTATTTCCTCTCACACAATGTTGGAATAAGGACAAGTGGGAATGTTTTCATGTCTTACATCTTTTATGTTTTTCCTCCAAATAATAATGTAGATAAGCGACACACGAGCACAGGTTCTAAAGATGATCTCTCTATTCCGCAATGCTGTAACAGGGTGAGCCTATTTACACTGCAGTGTTGTATATTATACATGCTAAATGCATTTATTATAGTTAACATTATTTTACAAAAAGGTTTGTTTGTTTGTTTATGTGCAACTGGTCATTTCACTCATTTACATTTATGAAATTCCCTAAAGGGGTCATCCAGGACTACATTTTTTTTTTTTTACTGTTGAGAACAAAGTTGGCCACTACCTGCCTGTCCTGCCTAGTGCAATTCTCTGCTATCACAGTGCAATCACTGACTCCCGCTAGTGATTCTGTAGCTTCCGCTGACGTCTCCTCAACAGAGCAGTGGCTGCTCATCCGCTCTGTTCTGTCGAAGGGGCATGACTGCTGATGTCATGCTGATTGACAGCGTCCTCCCTGATGCATAACTGCGGGAAGCCAGATGTCAAACAGCATGATGTCAGCAGTCACGTACTGTCAATGGAGCAGCTCGGAAGAATAGCTGCTCTGTTGATGTGGAGCAGCTGAATCGCTGACAGGAGCGGTCAGTGACCACTCTGAGCTGGTGCCGGGTAGAACATGAAGGTAGTTGCTAACTAGTTAGTAACTACCTGCTGTTAGTTTTTTTGGCTCAAAGTAAAAAAATATATAGTCCTGAATAACAAAGGAACATCCATGATTACTAAGATATCTGCTATTAACCAGCAACCAGTTAATGTTTAAGGCATCATCAGTGATGCTTGTTTTAGGGGCAGCCCCCATAAGTGATATCACTGGTCTCTGCACGCCAGGTATTCAGACAATGCGCTCTGTTGCTGGCTCATTACTGTTGATCTGAGGTGACAACAGAGAGCACACTGTCATTGTGCACAGAGCACAGTGCACATCGCCCTAGGACTAGCCAAGCCCCTGAAATGGGTGTCACTGATGACACTTCATGTCAGGGAGGGGCAGAGGCGGCAGAAGCTTTGTTTGAGTATCCCAAAATGCATTGTGATTCCTCAATAAATCAAGGAGGACGCTAGAAAAAAAATAGAAAATATTTTAGATAGTTAGGGAAGGATAGGGAATTTTTAATTCCAGTATATAAGGAAATAGTTTAGATTATGTAACTAAATAGAAGCCAGAGCGGATATGTCACTCTCCACAAGAAACCTTACCCTTAGACCTTAGCCAGATCAGTTCTCATGCTTTGCACTGACGAGGGCCAAGAGCCCGAAACACCGTGTCTGCGAATTGAGATACTGATTTGGCTTTTATCCTAAGTCATATTGGAAGACTCATTAAAGGGTTGATTGTGACTAGTAGGATCGCTACTTCCAACAGGTGGCGCTATAGAGTTCAAGTCCTCTTTTTCTCTGAAGAGGCTATTTGCATATTAAATAGGATAGGGATTTAGGAGGAAAACTACTTTGGACTTCAGACCACCCATTTAAGGGTGAAGAGCATATGAAGTGGTGCTGTGTAATATTTTCCATAAGTCTCCAGCATCCTTCTTGGAAGCTCTACATGTAGAATTGCCACTTGGTGTAAAGCTGGCCTTACACATGAGATCTGTCATCAGCAGACAGCCATCTCTAGCAACTCTCCCATTCACATGAATGCTTGACTTGTCCCAGTAGTCATTTTTTGAACAGAGAGAGAGGAGAAAGCTGCTGTCTGATTCCCATGGCATTGGCTTATCACCATTGAAAAAATAGCGATCGGACATTGATATTATAACTGTCTGACCCTTCTCTCCCCATAACATCATCTGTCAGGAGTAAGTTGTAGGGTCTCATGATAGGACTGTCCTGCTGAAATCCGCATTTTTGGCCAACTTTCATCTCATGTATATGTAATAAATATAGAGCTTGGTGTACTGAGAGGCACAGCAACATTCCTTTACGGTCTCCGTCCACTGTTGGACCCTGTATTTAGCGCATATTAGTGGATTAAGTATCTTGATTTTTTGTGTTCTTTTATAGATAACTAAATTACCCAATAAGCAGATAAAATGAATATAAAATAAAATGAAGACAGTTACTTGGAAACATGATGTCTATATTAATTTAATGAATATGTAGATAACCAATGAAAGACAGTTTGGAAGTATCTCAATTCAGCTGAATACAGTGCACAAAACAGATATTAAAAGAAAAAAAAGATATTACTTGCAACTGAAAACTGCCCGCATGACAGAAAAAATACAATGCGACGTGATAATAGAAGTCACGGGGCCAAGCTGGAAATAGTGGGGGCTGACATTTTTATGGTTAACATGTGATAAAGGTGAAGAGCTCTTCCTTAGTAGCAACTGCCACAGTTATTTGCACTGACCTGTTATTTGTGCAGAGTCTGACAGGAAATGGTTATATATAGGAGAGCTATTATATCCTGTCTGTTATATGCTGAAGCGAAGCGATCTCTAAACCTGTCAGCGCTCCACTGTCTGTAAACAGCTGTCTGGAGATGAAGCTCTGTAACCTCGCCTAACATAGGTTCCTCCACGTTCAGAACTGCTCTACGGAAAATGTTCCTCAGATAAACTGAAGGGTTTATTTTCTTACCCTTACTTTTTCTAAAATACAATAAAAAATATACATTCAGGATTATCCATCTTAATGTTGGCAATAAGATATCTGGCTTTCTCACTCATGTTGGTTGTGGCTTGTAAGGCCTACAAAGTTTTTCTACACACTGAACACAGACTCGACAGTATCGGCAACACTATGATAAATGACTATCATACTTTACAAATAAACATTTGTCACTGTCTATAGGTCTTTATAAAGCATGTATCATCATATAGGGTGCCATGGCCAATAATATTTAACTGGTAAGCCCAGGTATACACTCTGAAGAAAGCTGGGGCACTGGCAGAGATGGACTATATAGATTACATGTTATATGGTGATTACGGACAGCACAAGACCACCACAGGGCCTTGCCATCAACATTTTGCCTAGTGCCAGTGGTCTTCAGGGGTAACTTCTCCTTAAGATATATAAATAATATTACATAAATTATGAGGGGGGGGGATATGGTCTTCAAATGTGGTATTTCGGTAAATTCTCTACATTAATTGAGTCAAAATATTCCTTTTAAAATTCTACAAAACATAAGGTGTGTTCACTTCAGGATTTGACATGTTTGTTGTAGTAAATACTTCGATTCCACAGAAAATAATTCTTCACAGTCTATTTTCAGAACTCTGAAATGAGATGTTCCTCCTATTTTCACTAGAAATGTATAAATAAACATTATATCCGAATAAAAAGCTTACAAAGCATCTTCTTAGATCTGGATATCAGCAAAGCTTTCTATTCTGTAGCTTTGGATCATATGCATTTAACACTACAAAAATAGGGTTTTGTATCTCCCTTTTTTACAATGGCATTCGGACTTAGACACATCCCCTCTGCCACATGGGGCTCTCGTCCCAATCCCTGCAAATAAACAGAGGCACAATGCAAGTATGTCACCTCTCACCCATTCTATTTGTTCTTGTCATTGAGCTGCTCACCATGCTCCTTAGAGCAGAACCAAATATAAAGAGAATTGAGGTAGCCAAAGTACATCATAAACTAAATCTCTTCTCAAACTACATATATAACTCTTACCTTCTTCATCAGCCGATGTCACATTTTTTCCCCCATCTTGAGCCTTACAATAAGCCCAGCTAAAAATGTAGCTCTCATCACCTCCCTTCACCAAAATGAATTATCCCTCTTGAAATATAATTATCCTTTTAAATGGGCCACCTCCCATCTGATTTAGGAATAAATGTACACTGTCATACACCAACTTGTTCCCTGCTGATTACCACCCAACTATCAGCTCCCTTGATGTACACCTGGAGGTTCTTGATATTCTGATTTGGCTGTATTAATACAATGAAAATGTCATGGCATTATGGCTCAGTTTGGGGATCCAGTGACCTGTTGCTTTGTGGTCAGGACCGGCCCGAGAGATTACGGCGCCCTAGGCGAAACTATTTTGTTGCGCCCCTACTACTTTTAACATACCTCCCAACTTTTGAAGATGGGAAAGAGGGACAAAGTTGTGACAAGTGGCAAGTTTTAGGCCACGCCTCTGACCACACCCATTCATAACTAGCCACACCCATATCCACGTCCCAACCACACCCATTTAGCACTGCTGATCACACTGTTTCATAAAGAATAATTATAAACAAAAAAATATGGCCACACAGTGCTCCATACTGTATAATGGCCACACATGATGCTCCATACTGTATAATGACCACACATGATGCTCCATGCTGTATATTGGCCACACATGATACTTCGTACCGTATAATGGCCACACATAGCTACTCCTACACATGCGGCTGCGCTCCGTACACACGCGCTCCGCTCCATACACCTCGTACACACGCGGCGCCGCTCTGTACACCTCGTACACATTTAGCTCCGCTCCATACACCTCATACACACACGACTCCGCTCCATACACCTCATACACACGGCTCCGCTCCGTACACCTCATACACACACGGCTCCGCTCCATACACCTCATACACATTCAGCTCCGCTCCATACACCTTTGGCCTTTTGAAAAGATTTTTTATAATTTTTTCTATTTTTTCTCTGGCGCCCCCTTAGGGTCGGCGCCCTAGGCGGCCGCCTAGTTCGCCTATACGTTCGGGCCGGCCCTGTTTGTGGTTGATTCTTCTGTCTGCTGGGCTATTGTCCTTTTCTTCCCAGTCCAAGTGCTGATTGTTCCTATTGCTTTCATTCTCCCATATTGACTTACTCCTCTCCAGGCAAATTTGTGCTCAGGAGTTCCAGCTCTTCAGTTGCAGGATTTTCCCTGCTAGGTAATGTATTCCTGCTGAGTGTCTGTTTATCTACCTTTCCAGCACCTTTTCCACAGTTAGAGTTCTGGGAGGTTATTCTTGTTTCATTTATTTTTGGTTTTGCTTAATTTCCACTCTCTTCCCTTTATGAATGTGCTTTAAGTTTTCTCACACTGGGTCTTAGTGTCTACCTGCACAATTTCCTTATGCATGAACTCGAGCGTGGGAATTTTTCTGATTATTTTCTCACGCTCGAGTTCATCTGAAGATATACCAGCAGGGGGCGCAGCACCGCAAGTCTAGGTAGCTACATTCCCCTGCTTCCCATTCATTCCCCAGATTTTACAGTCAGGAGCACAGCTGCATTAGCAGGCTCCTGGCTGTAAAATTATTTAACCCCTTCAGATGGATTTACAGCGTGGGACAAGACTGAACGGCGGAAGGTATGGGATGTTGTTGATTTTTTATTTTAACTTTGTTTCAGGTGACAAGGGTCTTCAATTGGATTGAGAGTATAATAAACTATTACAACACCATGTGTCTTTATATTTTCAATAAAATACTTTTTTCCTAATGTGTGTGTGCTTTATTTACCATTTACTACTATTGGATTAATAATGGATAGGTGTCTTAGTGACACCTCTCCATTATTAACCTGGCTTAATGTCACCTTACAATAGCAAGGTGACATTAACCCTTTATTACCTCATATCCCACCGCTACACGGGAGTGGAAAGAGAGTGGCTAAGTGCCGGAATAGGCACATCTTCCAGATGTGCCTTTTCTGGGGTGGCTGGGGGCAGATGTTTTTAGCCAGGGGGTCCTATAACCATGGTACCTCCCTAGGCTATTAATATCTGCTCTCAGTCACTGGCTTTCCCACTCTGGCGGAGAAATTTGCGCGGGAGCCCACGCCAATTTTTTCCATGATTTAACCCTTTATTTTAACAGCTAGAGCCCCACAATTTTGCACACAGACACTTGGAACATTACTAATGAGGAATATGTAAAAAAATAAGGGATATGAAATGGTTTACTGTATGTAAACCATGTCTCATATCCTGTCGGGTTTGGGAAGGAGATAGCAAAAGCCGGCAATTGAATTACCGGCTTTTAAGCTATCTAGCGCTGTATTAACCCCTTTCTATCATTGGACGTACTATTCCGTCCATGTGGGGTGGGCCCTACTTCCCAAGGACAGAATAGTATGTCCAGCGCAATCAGCCGCGCTCATGGGGGGAGCGCGGCCGATCGCGGCCAGGTGTCAGCTATCGCAGCTGACATTCGGCACTGTGTGCCAGGAGCGGTCACGGACCGCCCCCGGCACATTAACCCCTGGCACACTGCGATCAAACATGATCGCAGTGTTCTGGCGGTATAGGAAAGCATTGCGCAGGGAGGGGGATCCCTGCGGGCTTCCCTGAGACGAATCGGTACAAGGCGATGTACTCACCTTGTACCGAGCGTCTCCTCCTTGCAGGCCCCAGATCCAAAATGGCTGTGGGGCTGCATCCGGGTCCTGCAGGGAGGTGGCTTCACAGCGCCTGCTCAGAGCAGGCGGCGGGAAGCCTGGAGCTGTGCACATCAGATCGCCGATCTGACACAGTGCACAGCAAAGTGTCAGATCGGCGATCTGTCACTTTACTGTGATGCCCCCCTGGGGCAAAGTAAAAAATGTAGAAAAAAAATTACATGTGTAAAAAAAAAATAAAAAAATTCCTAAATAAATAATAAAAAAATATTGTTCAAATAAATACATTCCTTTAGCTAAATAATTAAAAAAAAACAATAAAAGTATACATATTTAGTATCGCCACGTCCGTAATGACCCGACCTATAAAACTGTCCCACTAGTTTACCCTTTCAGTGAACACCGTAAAAAAGAAAAAAAAAAACCGAGGCAAAAAACAACGCTTTATTATCATACCACCGAACAAAAAGTAGAATAACATGCGATCAAAAAGACGAAAATAAATAACCATGGTACTGCTGAAAACGTAATCTTGTCCCGCAAAAAAACGAGTCACCATACAGCATCATCAGCGAAAAAATAAAAAAGTTATAGTCCTCAGAATAAAGCGATGCAAAAATAATTATTTTTTCTATAAAATAGTTTTTATCGTATAAAAGCGCCAAAACATAAAAAAAGATATAAATGAGGTATCGCTGTAATTGTACTGACCCAAAGAATAAAACTGCTTTATCCATTTTACCAAACGCGGAACGGTATAAACGCCCCCCTAAAAGAAATTCATGAATAGCTGGTTTTTGGTCATTCTGCCTCACAAAAATCGGAATAAAAAGTGATCAAAAAATGTCATGTGCCCAAAAATGTTACCAATAAAACCGTCAACTCGTCTCGCAAAAAACAAGACCTCACATGACTCTGTGGACCAAAATCTGGAAAAATTATAGCACTCAAAACGTGGTAACGCAAAAAACATTTTTTGCAATAAAAAGCGTCTTTTAGTGTGTGACGGCTGCCAATCAAAAATCCGCTAGAAAACGCGCTAGAAAAGTATATCAAACCCCCCTTCATCACCCCCTTAGTTACGAAAAATTAAAAAATTAAAAAAATGTATTTATTTCCAATTTCCCATTAGGGTTAGGGCTAGGGTTAGGGCTAGGTTTAGGGCTAGGGTAAGGACTAGGGTTAGGACTAGGGTTAGGGCTAGGGTTAGGGCTACAGTTAGGGTTAGGGTTGGGGCTAAAGTTAGGGTTAGGGTTGGATTACATTTACGGTTGGGAATAGGGTTGGGATTAGGGTTAGGGTGTGGTTAGGGTTACAGTTGAGATTAGGGTTAGAGGTGTGTTTGGATTAGGGTTTCAGTTATATTGGGGGGTTTCCACTGTTTAGGCACATCAGGGGCTCTCCAAACGCGACATTGCGTCCGATCTCAATTCCAGCCAATTCTGTGTGGAAAAAGTAAAACAGTGCTCCTTCCCTTCCGAGCTCTCCCGTGCGCACAAACAGGGGTTTACCCCAACATATGGGGTATCAGCATACTCAGGACACATTGGACAATAACTTTTGGGGTCCAATTTCTCCTGTTACCCTTGGGAAAATACAAAACTGGGGGCTAAAAAATAATTTTTGTGTAAAAAAAATATTTTTTATTTTCATGGCTCTGCGTTATAAACTGTAGTGAAACACTTGGGGGTTCAAAGTTCTCACAACACATCTAGATAAGTTCCTTGGGGGGTCTAGTTTCCAATATGGGGTCACTTGTGGGGGGTTTCTATGGTTTAGGTACATTAGGGGCTCTGCAAATGCAACGTGACGCATGCAGACCATTCCATCTAAGTCTGCATTCCAAATGGCGTTCCTTCCCTTCCGAGCTCTCTCATGCGCCCAAACGGTGGTTCCCCCCACATATAGGGTATCAGCGTACTCAGGACAAATTGGACAACAACTTTTGGGGTCCAATTTCTCCTGTTACCCTTGGGAAAATACAAAACTGGGGGCTGAAAAATAATTTTTGTGGGAAAAAAAGAATTTTTATTTTCACGGCTCTGCGTTATAAACTGTAGTGAAACACTTGGGGGTTCAAAGCTCTCACAATACATCCAGATGAGTTCCTTAGGGGGTCTACTTTCCAAAATGGTGCCTCTTGTGGGGGGTTTCAATGTTTAGGCACATCAGTAGCTCTCCAAACGCAACATGGCGTCCCATCTCAATTCCAGTCAATTTTGCATTGAAAAGTGAAATGGCACTCCTTCCCTTCCGAGCTCTGCCATGCGCCCAAACAGTGGTTTACCCCCACATATGAGGTATCAGAATACTCAGGACAAATTGGACAACAACTTGTGGGGTCCAATTTCTTCTCTTACCCTTGGGAAAATGAAAAATTGGGGGCGAAAAAATCATTTTTGTGAAAAAATATGATTTTTTTAATTTTACGGCTCTGCATTATAAACTTCTGTGAAGCACTTGGTGGGTCAAAGTGCTCACCACACATCTAGATAAGTTCCTTAGGGGGTCTACTTTCCAAAATGGTGTCACTTATGGGGGGTTTCAATGTTTAGGCACATCAGGGGCTCTCCAAACACAACATGGCGTCCCATCTCAATTCCAGTCAATTTTGCATTGAAAAGTCAAATGGCGCTCCTTCCCTTCGGAGCTCTGCCATGCGCCCAAACAGTGGTTTACTCCCACATATGGGGTATCAGGGTACTCAGGACAAATTGTACAACAATTTTTGGGGTCCATTTTCTCCTGTTACCCTTGGTAAAATAAAACAAATTGGAGCTGAAGTAAATTTTGTGTGTAAAAAAGTAAAATTTTTATTTTAACATTCCAAAAATCCTGTGAAACACCTGAAGGGTTAATAAACTTCTTGAATGTGGTTTTGAGCACCTTGAGGGGTGCAGTTTTTAGAATGGTATCACACTTGGGTATTTTTTATCATATAGACCCCTCAAAATGACTTCAAATGAGATGTGGTCCCTAAAAAAAAATGGTGTTGTAAAAATGAGAAATTGCTGGTCAACTTTTAACCCTTATAACTCCCTAACAAAAAAAAAATTTTGGTTCCAAAATTGTGCTGATGTAAAGTAGACATGTGGGAAATGTTACTTATTAAGTATTTTGTGTGACATATCTCTGTGATTTAATTGTATAAAAATTCAAATTTGGAAAATTGCAAAATTTTCAAAATTTTCGCCATATTTCCATTTTTTTCACAAATAAATGCAGGTAATATCAAATAAATTTTACCACTATCATGAAGTACAATATGTCACGAGAAAACGGTGTCAGAATCACCGGGATCCATTGAAGCGTTCCATATATATATATGTGTGTGTCTCACTGACATATATATATATGTATATATATATATATATATATATATATATATATATATATATATATATATATATAT
Organism: Ranitomeya variabilis; assembly: GCF_051348905.1. Lineage (NCBI taxonomy): Eukaryota > Metazoa > Chordata > Amphibia > Anura > Dendrobatidae > Ranitomeya > Ranitomeya variabilis. The sequence continues at coordinate 100,666,554 of NC_135237.1, forward strand.
ATATATATATATATATATATAGTCTGTATATATGTTTTCAGGAATATATGAGCCCATGGATCCATAGTATGTCCGTTTTGCAAGCCGGCGAGAAAATCTCGCTGTACGGATGCCATACGGATTGCATACGGAGGTTTACATGCGCAAAATACGCTGCCAAACCCTGCCTACGGATGACATACGGATCACCATTTTGGGAACATTTCTGCGTATTACGCATGTAAAATACGGACCGTATTTCCCTACGCTGAGTGTGACGCTGGCCTCACTGTGGAGAAACACACCTTTCACAGGTTGAATGGCAACACCCAGTTGTCAATTTATTTGTATATTCCTAGGGGGAATAATAGAGGAACAGTATAATGCAGAATTTTGTAAAACATGACCCAAAATTGTTATTTCATGGGGAATACAAGCATTTACTACAACAGACATGTCATGGGAGCTTGCGGTACGTTTTAAGATGGTACCTTATAGTTTGCAGAATGCTTATTTACCAGTAATATACACTGATGCACAAACACATCTGTTACCAAGAATAAGGAAATGGCGTGTCAAAACAGATTTTCAGAATGTGATTTGAAATAGGCAGCTGAAATGACAAAAAGCAATAGACGCGTCGCCCGAGCTCTTCCTTACAGCAGTCAATTATAGAATGCAGAGACTGTGGTGTGTGATCAGACGTGCACAGCACTACCTTACAGGAAATGTAGCAGGTGCCTTGTTCGCCTCATCGCAACCTCACTTGCTTTCTTTCTCATCAAACCACAATTACCACCTCTACAGACTGAGATGCAGGATGAGGGGTTTTTTATGTTCATTTTCTTTAAAATATTCAGATAATTAATACGTTGCACAGAGGAAGAGTTAACACTTGTTAACTCGTAATGCAGGTATAGGTTTACTAAGAATTCTCTAAGTACACCGGCTATCTTGAGGTTACATTTGATGCAGATCTTTCCATCACTCTCTATATCCAATCACTCACTCATGTCATCGACATGTCATGCCATAAAAACATCTCCAGAATCTGCCCTTTTATTACCTTTGAAACTGCAAAAATTCTTAGGCCCCGATTTATCTAGACTGGCGAGAATAATAACAGCCTTGAGGAAGGGGTGTGTTGGAGTTAGAAGCTCCAGATTTATTAAGAGGCACACACCTCTTAATGAATCATGATCATCTATAAACTGGGGTGCACGTCCATAATGACTCACTACAAATCTGACTCCAGTATGCGACGGGAGTAAGATTTCTGGCAGGAATGCCACAGCTCGCCAATAATTAGATGAGCTATAGTGTCATGCCCTCATTCTGCCCACTTTGTGAAACAGGGCAAAACTGCAGTAAAGATGGCAAAGTTGCAAAATTTTTGTGCAGCTGTACAGTGCGCAACAATTGTGCAACTTATGCCAGAATTCGCTGATTTGGAGTCTTAGGGTCTACTGTATTCATTTTCAACTTGACGACTGTAACTATCTACTAATCAGTCTTCCTCTTACTAAACCCTCCCCTCTTCAATCCATTCTGTATGTAGCAGCTAGGATCATATTTCTGTCCAGCCAATAAACAGATGTCTCCACTTTGTGACAGTCATTGCACTGGTTGCCCATCCATTACAGAATACAACAAAAACTACTCCCTCACAAAGCTCTCCACAGTTCTGCATGTCCCTACATCTCCTCCCTTATCTCTGTCTAGTACTCTACATGTGCTCTCAAATCTACTAATAATCTAACACTAACATCTTACAAAATCTAAACCTCCCACTCCCGTCTACAAGATTTTACTTGTGCTGCACCAGTTCTCTGGAATGCAATACTTGTTGATGATGTGGTTAATTCACAGTATCCACAGTTTTAACCCCTTAGTGACAGAGCCAATTTGGTACTTAATGACCAGGCCAATTTTTACAATTCTGACCACTGTCACTTTATGAGGTTATAACTCTGGAACGCTTCAACGGATCCTGCTGATTCTGAGATTGTTTTTTCGTGACATATTGTACTTCATGTTAGTGGTAACATTTCTTCGATATTACTTGTGATTATTTATGAAAAAAATTGAAATATGGCAAAAAAAATTAAAATTTAGCAATTTTCAAACTTTGGATTTTTATGCCCTTAAATCAGAGAGATATGTCACAAAAAATAGTTAATAAATAACATTTCCCACATGTCTACTTTACATCAGTACAATTTTGGAACCAAAATGTTTTTTTGTTAGGGAGTTATAAGGGTTAAAAGTTAACCAGCAATTTCTCATTTTTACAACACCATTTTTTTTTTAGGGACCACATCACATTTGAAGTCATTTTGAGGGGTCAATATGATAGAAAATAACCAAGTGTGACACCATTCTAAAAACTGCACCCCTCAAGGTGCTCAAAACCACATTCAAGAAGTTTATTAACCCTTTACGTGCTTCATAGGAACTGAAACAATGTGGAAGGTAAAAATGAACATTTAACTTTTTTTTGCAACATTTTGCTTCAGAACCATTTTTTTTTATTTTCACAAATGTAAAAACAGAAATTTAACCATCAATGTTGTTGTGCAATTTCTCCTGAATACGCCGATACCCCATATGTGGGGGTAAACCACTGTTTGGGCGCACCGCAGAGCTTGGAAGAGAAGGAGCGCCGTTTGACTTTTTCAATGCAGAATTGGCTGGAATTGAGATCGGATGCCATGTCACGTTTAGAGAGCCCCTGATGTGCCTAAACAGTGGAAACCCCTCACAAGTGACCCCATTTTGGAAACTAGACCCCTTAAGGAACTTAACTAGATGTGTGGTGAGCACTTTGAGCCCCCAAGTGCTTCACAGAAGTTTATAAAGTAGAGCCGTGAAAATAAAAAATCGCATTTGTTTACACAAAAATGATCTTTTCGCCCACAAATTCTTATTTTCACAAGGGTAACAGGAGAAATTAGACCACAAAAGTTGTTGTGCAATTTCTCCTGAGTATGTTGATACCCCATATGTGGGGGTAAACCACTGTTTGGGCGCACCGCAGAGCTTGGAAGAGAAGGAGTGCCGTTTTACTTTTTCAATGTAGAATTGGCTTGAATTGAGATTGGACGCCATGTCGCATTTGGAGAGCCCCTGATGTGCCTAAACAGTAGAAGCCCCCCACAAGTGACCCCATTTTGGAAACTAGACCCCTTAAGGAACTTAACTAGATGTGTGGTGAGCACTTTAAACCCCCAGGTGCTTCTCAGAAGTTTATAACGTAGAGCCGTGAAAATAAAAAATCGCATTTTTTCTACAAAAATGATCTTTTTGCCCCAAAATTTTTATTTTCACAAGGGTAACAGGAGAAATTAGACCTCAAAAGTTGTTGTGCAATTTCTTCTTAGTACATTGATACCCCATATGTGGGGGTAAACCACTGTTTGGGCGCACTGCAGAGCTTGGAAGAGAAGGAGTGCCGTTTTACTTTTTCGATATAGAATTGGCTGGAATTGAGATCGGACGCCATGTCGCGTTTGGAGAGCCCCTGATGTGCCTAAACAGTGGAATCCCCCCACAAGTGACACCATTTTGGAAACTAGACCCCTTAAGGAACTTATCTAGATGTGTGGTGAGCACTTTAAACCCCCAGGTGCTTCACGGAAGGTTATAGCGTAGAGCCGTGAAAATAAAAAGTCGCATTTTTTTTCAAAAATGATCTTTTTGCCCCCAAATTTTTATTTTGACAAGGGTAACAGGAGAAATTAGACCACAAAAGTTGTTGTGCAATTTCTCCTGAGTGTGGCGATACCCCATATGTGGGGGTAAACCACTGTTTGGGCGCACCGCAGAGCTTGGAAGAGAAGGAGTGCCGTTTTACTTTTTCAATGTAGAATTGGCTGGAATTGAGATCGGACACCATGTCGCGTTTGGACAGCCCCTGATGTGCCTAAACAGTAGAAACCCCCCACAAGTGACCCCATTTTGGAAACTAGACCACTTATGGAACTTATCTAGATGTGCAGTGAGCACTTTATAAATTTCTGTGAAGAACTTGGGGGTTTAAAGTAGAGCCGTGAAAATAAAAAATCCTTTTTTTTTCCCTCAAAAATGATTTTTTAGCCTGCAATTTTTTATTTTCTCAAGGGTAACAGGAGAAATTGGACCCCAAAATTTATTGTGCAATTTATGTTGAGTAGGCTGATACCCCATATGTTGGGGTAAACCACTGATTGGGCGCATGGCAGAGCTCGGAAGGGAAGGAGCGCCGTTTTGGAATGCAGACTTTGATAGAATGGTCTGCGGGCATTATGTTGCGTTTGCAGAGCCCTTGATGTACCTAAACAGTAGAAACCCCCCACAAGTGACCCCATTTTGAAAACTAGACCCCCCAAGGAACTTATCTAGATGTGTGGTGAGAACTTTGAATGCCCAACTGCTTCACAGAAGTTTATAATGCAGAGTCGTGAAAATAAAAAATATTTTTTTTTTCCACAAAAAAGATTTTTTAGCCCCCAAGTTTTTATTTTCACAAGGGAACAAGAGAAATTAGACCCCAAGAGTTGTTGTCCAATTTGTCCTGAGTACACTGATACCCCATGTGTGGGGGGGACCACTGTTTGGGTGCACGGCAGAGCTCGGAAGGGAAGGAGCGCCGTTTTGGAATGCAGACTTTGATAGAATGGTCTGCGGGCGTTATGTTGCATTTGCAGAGCCCCTGATGTGCCTAAACAGTAGAAACCCCCCACAAGTGACCCCATTTTGGAAACTAGGCCCCCCAGGGAACTTATCTAGATGTGTGGTGAGAACTCTGAATGCCCAAGTGCTTCACAGAAGTTTATAATGCAGAGTCGTGAAAATAAAAATAAAATTTTTTTTCCACAAAAAAGATTTTTGAGCCCCCAAATTTTTATTTTGACAAGGGTAACAAGAGAAATTGGACCCCAAAAGTTGTTGTCCAATTTATCCTGAGTATGCTGATGCCCCATATGTGGGGGTAAACCACTGTTTGGGTGCACGGCAGAGCTCGGAAGGGAGGGAGCACCATTTGACTTTTTGAGTGCAAAATTGGCTGTGGCGTTTAGAGACCCCCTGATGTACCTAAACAGTGGAAACCCCCCAAATCTAACTCCAACCCTAACCCCAACACACCCCTAAGGCTTCTTTCACACTTCAGTTGTTTGGCGTCAGTCAGCTCCGACATAGTGACGGATCCGTCACAATTGTTGAGAAAACGGTATTAACGGATCCGTTTTTTTGACGGATCCGTTACTTGGGGGTTGTCTGGGAAAAGTATCTACTTTTTGGAGCATGCGCAATTGAAAAAGCGGATTGGGGCGACGGATCCGCCGAAATGACGGTAACAACGGATCCGTCGACCATAGGCGGCCATTCTATGGAATGACGAACGCGACGGATCCGTCGCGAACCGCCATTTTGGCGCAGACAAAAAACGTTACAATGGCCGTCAATGTCTAGATGACGTCCGCCAAATCTCGACGGATCCGTCACATGGCGGATGGAACGGACGACCATCCGCCACAATCCGTCGCTAATGCATGTCTATGGGAAAATAGCGGAACCACCAAAAAAAATGGCGGATCCGCTATTTGATGAAAATGGCGGTTTCAGACTGACGCCGAAAGACTGAAGTGTGAAAGAGGCCTAACCCTAATGCCAACCCGATCCATAATCCTAATCACAACCCTAAGGATAATCGCAACCCTAACCTCAAAACAACCATAACCCTAATCAGAACCCTAAATCCAACACACCCCTAATCCTAATCTCAACCCTAACCTCAAACCTAACCCTAATCCCAATACACCCCTAATCCCAACCCTACCCTTAACCCTAATCCCAAACCTAACCGTAATCCCAAACGTAACCCTAATGCCAACCCTAATCCAAACCCTAATCCCAACCCTAACCCTAACTTTAGCCGCAACCCTAGTCCTAACTTTAGCCCCAATTCTAACTATAGCCCTAACTTTAGCCCCAACCCTAACCCTAACCCTAAATTTAGCCCCAGCCCTAACCCTAAATTTAGCCCCAACCCTAACCCTAAATTTAGCTCCAACCCTAACCCTAAATTTAGCCCCAACCCTAGCCCTAACCCTAACCCTAGCCCTAACCCTAACCCTAGCCCTAGCCCTAACCCTAATTTTAGCCCCAACTCATCTCTCCTGCCGGCCGGCAGATGGCAGCAGAGAGCGGGCGCATGCGCCCGCCATTTTCTTTCTATAGGAAGAAGCCGGCCGGCAGGAGAAGACACAGGAGGACCCAGGGACACCGGTAAGTATGATAGGGTCCCCGAATCCCCCTATTTCTCTGTCCTCTGATGTGCGATCACATCAGAGGACAGAGAATTACACATCACTTTTTTTTTTTTTTTTGCGGTCGCCGGTAAACAGTTAATTACCGGCGATCGCAAAACAGGGGTCGGTAAAAACCGACCCCGATCATGTTCTTTGGGGTTTAATTAACGGCGCTGTGGTTTAAGTACCCTTAGCGGCCACCGTTAAAAGGCGTATCGGCGGTTGTTAAGGGGTTAAACATGCCCTAAAAACACATCTCTTTAGGCCAGCCTACTGCATCACTTCACTAATCTAACTATTCTCAGCTTTCCCTTTATATATTTTCCTTATAACCTGGTCCTATTATCTGTTTTAACACCCTCAACATGCTCAATAGCACTTTGCATCTGGACATATACAGGCTGATGGCCGGCTCATGCGGCTTCACATGTATACCCTTACGATAAAGATGGCTGGACAATACACTATAGACACTTTTTATCTTGTGTCGCCCTATTTCCTCATAGATCATAAGCTTGCTGACAGGGTTCTCTCTCCTCTTGTTTGAATTGGTGAATTAATCTGTAATGTCTTTTTTTTTGTACATGTCCTCTCTGAATTATAAAGTGCTGTAGAATATGTTGGCGCTATGTAAATAAAATTATATCAGAACATATACACACAACAGTAAGGCCATGGTACCAAGTAGCATAAATGATAAAGTTTTTTCACGCTGAATATTTTTGCACAGAAAATCTGCATGAAAACTGAAGCCCATTGTGAATTTAATCCCTTTATGACCTTGTGATTTTCTGGGGTTTTTTTTCGTTTGATTTTTTTCCTTTAATTCTTCCAAAAGCCATGACTTTTTTTTATTTTTCCAATTTTATAGCTGTATGAGGAATTGTTCTTTGTGGGACAAGTTGTACTTTTGAATGACACCATTTATTTTATCATGCGATGCAGTGGTAAGTGCGGAAAAAAAATTCCAAGTGCTTTGAAATTGCAAAAAAAAAGTCCGATTCCACAATTGTTTTTTTATTTACCATGTTCACTATATGGTAAAACTAACTGGGCAATGTGATTCTCCAGGTGAGTATGAGTACGCAGATACCAAACATGTATAGTTTTTTTTTTTATGCAAGTCGTGAAAAGAACTTCAGACTTTTGTACTAAAAAAATTTTGTGCTTATGTCGCCAGAATACATGTAAAAAAAGTAACATTTTAATGTTTCCACACATGGGAACATGGCCTAAGGCAATGTTTCCCAAACTCCAGTTCTCACGACCCTCAACAAATCATGTTTTCCAGATTTCCTTAGCATTGCACAGGTGAGAGAAACTGTGGCAGATACTGATGCCTTAATAAAAGTGATGAGCGAACGTGCTCGGTTCTGGTGTTAACCGAGCATGCTCAGGTGCTAACCGAGTGTCTTTGGCGTGCTGGAAAAATATGCCTGAGTCCCTGCGGTTGAATGTCGATAACCGCAACACATACACGGCTTGCCTGTTTGTTAGCAACACCTTATCCGAGCACGTTCCCTCATTACTACATAATAATAATTCGATCACCTGTGCAATACTAAGGAAATACTGAAAACAAGATGTATTAGGGGCCGTGAGGACTGGAGTTTAATTACTGACCAAAGGTGTGACATGCTGGAAACGGCCACATGTAAGTTTATATCACAATTAGTGAAAGAATGAAAACGGATCCTTCTGCAGAATATGGAAAAGGACATTTTTAAACTTGGCTCAGAAAGTTAAATGACTATATACTTTAGATGTTGAACGCGGAATTTATCATTAAATTTTGTATGTTGTGATAATTTGTTTGCAATTCATGAAAATAATCCCTCCTCAAATTAAAGTTACATATTATTAAAAAAAAAATTATATTCTCTGAGCATTTTACAATCAGACCTTGGGGTGAATATGATACGTCGACCACTCGTGGAAAGTTTGTCAACTGTCCAGAATGTTTTTTCACATTACGGTTTTTAAATTGGTGATGTCTTTCCTACATGGCATTGAATTTAACCCCTTAGTGACAGAGCCAATTTGGTACTTAATGACCAAGCAAATTTTTACAATTATGACCACTGTCACTTTATGAAGTTACAATTCTGGAACGCTTCAATGTATCCCACTGATTCTGAGAATGTTTTTTCGTGACATATTGTACTCACATTTCTTCAATATGAGTTGTGTTTATTTATGAAAAAATGGAAATTTGGCAAAAATGTTGAAAATTTTGCAATTTTCAAACTTTTCATGTGTGTGCCCTTAAACCAGAGTGTTGTCACACAAAATAGTTAATAAATAACATTTACCACATGTCTAATTTACATCAGCACAATTTTGGAAACATAATTGTTTTTTGTTAGGACGTTATAAGGGTTAAAAGTTGACCCAATTTTCCAACAAAATTTACAAAACCATTTTTTTTTAGGGACCACCGCACATTTGAAGTGAATTTGGGGGGTCAATATAATAGAAAATATGCAAAAGTTACATCAATCTAAAAACTGCGCCCCTCAAGGTGCGCAAAATCACATTCAAGAAATGTATTGACCCTTCAGGTGCTTCACGAGAACTAAAGCAATATGGAAGGAAAAAATTAACATTTTACTTTTTTCAAATTTTTTTTACTTTGGAACCAAATTTTTTCTATTTTTACAAGGGTATCAGGAGACAACGGACCACAAAATTTGCTGTGCAATTTCTCCTGAGTACGCTGATACCCTGGATGTGGGGCAAAGCCACTGGCATGGCATGGCTCAGAAGGGAGGGAGCGCCATTTAACTTTTTTAATGGAAAATTGGCTGGAATCAATAGTGGGTGGCATGCCACGTTTGGAGACCCCCTGATGTACCTAAACACTGGAAACTCCCCAATTCTAACTCCAACCCTAACACAGCCCTAATCCCAACCCTAACCCCAACACACCCCTAACCACAAGCTTAACCTATAACCCTTAACACAACCCTAACCCTAGCTCTATCCCCAACCCTAACCCTAGCCCAACCCTAACCCTAGCCACATCCCAACCCTAACCCTAGCTCTAACCCCAACCCTAACCCCAACTATAACCCTAGCCCAACCCTAACCATAGCCCAACCCTGACTCTAGCCCCAACCCTAACCCTAGCCCAACCCTAACCCTAGCTCTAACCCTAGCTCTAACCCCAACTTTAGCCCCAACTCTAACCCTAACGGAAAAATGGAAATAAATACTTTTTTATTTTATTATTTTTACTTAATTAAGGGGGTGATAATGGGGAGTCTGATTTACTATTTACTAATAGGAAAAATCTCCTATTGATGCTGAGTGCCGGCCTGCAGATCTCGGCATGCTCCCGCCATTTTCTTCCTGGAAGATGTCGAGGGCTGGGAGATATCGCAGGTACCGGGGGGCTCAGGGGACCCAATTTATCTCTCCTCTGGTGTGATAGATCATATCATAGGAGAGAAATAAATAGGAAATCAGACATTTTTTTGCGGTCGCCGCTATTCCGTGAATAATGGTGATTGCAACACTGGGGTCAGTAAAAACCAACCCAAATCATGTTCACTGGGGTCTCAGCTAACCTCGGTAGCTCAGAAACTGGAGATTTTCTGACGTTGGGGGGTGCTTTCCACTTATTTCTCAACGCCATTATAAAGCCGTGCTGAGGTTTAAGTACCCTTAATTGCTACCGTTTAAAAGGCGTATTAGAGGTCATTAAGGGGTTAAACATGCACCAGCAAACTGCCCAAACTTCTGCTTTTATAAAGTTGGTTACACTTGGTGATAAACAATTACTCAAGGGCATTTGATTAGCACTAGCAGCACCTGTCTGCTACTTACTGTCTTATTTCCTATTGAAGTAGTAAAGATGGACTTCAGTTTTCATACAATTTTGCATTTTGACCCACTTTTTGTTAAATGAATAACACCATGATGTAATTTCTCGCACAGTGTTGTTCATCTGAGGTTGTATTTACCTAATTTTGAAACCTTCTAAGGGCCAGATGCATTTTTATTTATTATGTCCAGAAATGTAAAAGCACAGCATTCACTGTGTACTTAGTTTTTATAATGACTATATATAGAGCATAATTTGAAAAAAAAAAGTAAAAATACTCTTAGTAAAACAATAAAATAAAACACTATTACAATAAATATGGATGGTTATTTTTTCTAACCCTGTAGCTATCAGAAAATAACAGACAGCAGAAATCTCAGAACTTCTTGTTATGTAGACCAGACCACACCATAATGAAATGAAACTGCACTTATCTAATTGATTAAGATATTTTTCATGCTTTTAGGTTGTGACCTACATTCCAACTAATAATGTACATGCAAATTCACTGCTTAATGAAAACATTACGTGAGGTTACACTGAAGCACTAATTTGTAGTTCATGCCTTTGACTTTTCATGTCACCACGTTGTAAAAGACCAGAAAAGAACTTCTGGAATTTCAGCATTAGTAGGTCGTAGTTTTGAACTTATATGAGCAGATTTTTCTGTCTTCTGTCTTTTTTCCAATACTGCACACTAGTCATCCAAAACGTTCTTTTCTTTTCAGTTTTCTCAGAGTATGTGCACATAATCGGGCATTGGGAGTGCTTTGGACGCAGCGCATGTCCGCTGCATCCAAAGCGTTGACGGCTATTGGATGCAGGTGAATCCACATGTGCTCATTGAACCGTGCGTATTCACCACATCCAATACATTGTACAGGTGAAATTTATCTTGTGAAGGCTCACGTCTCCGCAAGCTAAATAGACATGCTGCTGTCTGGAGAGATGCACCTCATGTCCGTCTCCGCAGGGAAGCCACGATCATCTCTGGACGCATAGTGGGCATGGGATTTCTTGAAATCCCATCCACTATGCTGTAATAACTGGACGCTGCAGGCTGGACGCTGCACAAGTACATAGCATCCAACTCGCAGCGTTTACTGATCGTGTGCACCTACTCCTATTACTCTTCTAATTTTCTCAGATTTTTATCCTACTCTTCTTCCATTCCCTCAGCATATAAACTGCTGAGCCTTCTCCCCATCTTGTTATCATGATTACAGTGATTACTTCAAAGGGCTCCACATATTCTGGGTTTATCGGGCTCACAATTTATCCTTTCAAAAGCTACCATTAGCAAGTACATGTCCAGGCCCATCTGAAGTTTGTTAGAGAGCATTTGGATTATCTAGAAGAGTATTGGGAGAATGTTCTATGGTCTGATGAAACCAAAGTAGAACTGATTGGTAGAAACAAAACTTGTCGTGCTTGGAGGAGACAGAATGCTGAGTTGCATCCAAAGAACACCTACTGTGAAGTATGGGGGTGGCAACATCATGCTTTGGGGCTGTTTCTCTGCAAAGGGACCAGGACGACTGTACATGTACGTGTATATGAAAGAATGAATGAGGCCATGTATCGTGAGATTTTGTGTGCAAACCTCCTTCATTCAGCAAGGGCATTGAAGATGAAACATGGATGGGTCTTTCAGCATGATAATGATCCCAAGCACACCGCCAGGGCAATGAAGGAGTGGCTTTGTAAGAAGCATATGAAGGTCCTGGAGTAGCCTAGCCAGTCTCCAGATCTCAACCCCCTAGAAAACCTTTGGAGGGAGTTGAAAGTTCGTGTTGCCCAGCGACAGACCCGAAACATCACTGCTTTAGAGGAGATCTGCATGGATGAATGGGCCAACATACCACCAACACTGTGTGCCAACCTTCTGAAGACTTACAGAAAACGTCTGACCTCTGTCATTGCCAACAAAGGATATATAACAAAATATTGAGATGAACTTTTGTAATGACCAAATACTTATTTTCCAACATAATTTGACAAGGTGATTTTCTGGATTTGTTACCTCATTTTGGTCTACCTATGATGTCAATTACAGGCCTCTCTCATTTTTTTAAGTGAGAGAACTAGCACAATTCGTGGCTAACTAAATACTTTTTTCCCCACCGTAGATAGATATTAGATAGATAGATAGATAGATAGATAGATAGATACAGACAGTGGGGGAAATTAGTATGTGCTTGACAACAAGGGCTTTGCCACCAAGTCTTGTTTGCCAGAGGGATCAAATACTTATTTCTCACTGTATACATAAATATAATTTATACAATGTAATTTTCTGGATTTTATTTTTGATACTCTGTCTCTTGATGTTAAAATTAACTTACCCTTAAAATTATAGACTGTCCATGTCTTTGTCAGTGGGCAAACTTACAAAATCAGCAAGGGATCAAATACTTATTTCCCCCACTGTAGATAATTACTTTTTATTAGAAAGAAAATATACTTGGTCATTAGACAGAAACTAACCTCAATAATGGTGCACTGCTCCACAACGATGGCATCGTAACGTTTTACAGTCTTTGGATCTTGCTCTGGAAAGTCTTCAAAAATAAATACACCATCTGTAAATTCTGATGAAATATCTGTGGAGTGAAAAAACTAATGGTTACATGCTCAGAACATCATCTATAGTTACCGTATTTATTTTTTTAAGTTCCGTATTTTCCAGCGTATGAGACGACTTTTTAACCCCTGAAAATCATCTCAAAAGTCAGGGGTCGTCTTATACGCCCGGTACAGTGTGTGCAGGGAGCGGTCCTGTATGGTTCCCAGGGTCTGAAGGAGAGGAGACTCTCCTTCAGGCCCTGGGATCCATATTCATGTAAAAAAAAGAATAAAAATAAAAAATATGGGATATACTCACCCTCCGATGGCCCCCGGCTCTCAGCGACCAGTCACGCGACGTCATCGAAGGTCCTTCACTCACTGCATCCTTAGGAACGGAGGCCGCCGCTTGCACCGCTGAGAGCAGGGGGCCATCGGAGGGTGAGCATATCCCATATTTTTTATTTTTATTCTTTTTTTTTACATGAATATGGATCCCAGGGCCTGAAGGAGCGTCTCCTCTCCTCCAGACCCTGGGAACCATCCGCACTGCACACGCCGTATAAGATGACTGGGCGTATAAGATGACCCCCGTCTTATACGGCGAGTATATCCCAAACTCCATATTTTATATGGAAAAGTTGGGGGTCGTCTTATACGCCCAGTCGTCTTATAAACCAGAAAATACGGTACATGATTTTCCACAGTTTATGTATCCTGTATTGGATATAAACACCTGTACAATAAGAATGCATTAATATCAGACAGTCAAAAAAATATTATTTTAAATTGATTTGTAAGTGCACAGATCACTTGCTTTATTTTACAGCTATAATATGAGCTTCACAAAATTTTACAGGTCACTTGGTTGTGAGTCTTGTTCAATTAATTTGAATGGTGCTGAGCTGCAATAATGTAAATTAACATTAAATGTATATTTCGTGGAAAATCTTAAAGGGAACCTGTCAACAGTTTTTTGCTATGTAATCTGAAAGCACCATGAAGTTGGGGCAAAGTTCATGGCTCCAGAGATGTGTCACTTACTAGGCTGCATTTTGCTGTTTTAATACAATCAGTGTTTTAATCAGCAGGAGATTATCACTACAGGACAAGCTGCCACATGTCTCCTAGTCCGACCCCGCCCCCAGCACTGATTAGCAGCTTTCTGTTAATATACATTGCATGCAAAAGCTGCCAATCAGTGCTGTGGGTGGGGTTATAGAGAGCTCAACATTCTGAGCTCTGTTAGATTTGCAGCTGAGAAAACTGTGATTCTATCACAACTGCTGCATCCAGTAAACTAAGTGATTTACAGCTGGATTCAGGATATCTGTCCCCATGATATGCACTGTCAGAATGCACAGCAAAAAACGTGTGGATAGATTCACTTTAACCACTTAAAGTAGACTTGTCACTATTTTTTTACTATTTTATTTCTATTGCTCCCCTGAGTAGTTTTTTTTTTATTTGGTTTTGTTTATGTTTTTTTTTAATTCTTCACACAATTCCAGAGATATAAACCGTTTTGTTTAGTGTACTCAATATGCTAATTTTTATGGTCTTTGTACTTCTCACCGGGTAATTATGCCTAGCAGCCTAAAGAGGTCACCAGAATCCTATGAGCAATAGATAAAGACCATCAAATCTAGAGTATAGGGGGATTTAAAAAGAGGCTCATATCTATTTAAAATTAAAAAAAAAGAATGCTCAGCAACAGCAGGATTAAAATAAAAGCAAAAACTGGCCACTTTTGACTTGTTGACAGGTGTTTGTTAACCATGGGGGGACATAGTATGTATGGAGATCTTACTTAAAGGGGTTGACCGGTCTAAAATGACAAGTCTGCTGTCACTCTATGTTTATATGACTAAGGAAATCTAAAAAGCAGGAAAAACAAAATGTCAATCTGAACAGAGAATGCAGCAGGAGGTAAATATAGGGTGACCATATGTGTATAATCACTTTTCAGTCTCAAGTTTATAAAGTTGCCCTGTCTTCACAGAAAAAGTCCCATTACAGGGCAGTCGCCTTCTGTAACTAGGGAAAGCATATATTATAGTGAAATGTATCCTGAAGACCATCTCTTTGAGACTACATCTATGTAGAATAGATCTTTGTGACAGAATTTCCATCATGTACCATGCATACTGACGATCTTCATTCCGAGATCTTATACCTTAAGAAGTCAATTGTTGCTGCAATTTTGGTATTTTTAACTGTATATATTAAAATGAAACCAATACATCAGTGATGAACCTTCTTTTAGTACAATTTGCATTTTTTAAGGGATATAAATGGGATTTATTTTATTTTTTTTACTATTAAGAATTATAGTTTGCATAACTAAACAGCCAAGTAAACACCATCTAATATACTACATCTCTTTATACCGAAACATACCAAATGACTTGAATAGTGTACTTATTAAATAACTTATTGCAAGTAAACCCATACGTAATAAAAATGACTAAACCTAAAATATTTCCAGTATTCAGGGAATAAAATATGTAACGTTTACCCTACATCATTCTAGACATAAAAGACAATACTGCACCACCATCATGAAAAATAAAAACTCAAATTAAACTTTAACAACATTATAAAGCAAAAAATGCAAATGACTGCATATTTTATAGTTCAAAATAATACAGATACATAATTTCAGCACTTAAAAATGGCAAATACTCCCGGGGTCCTTAAACTCGCATAAGAATAGACTTGGCTAATGATGCAGATTTATTACTGAAAGTAACAAAATGGAAAACCTCAGTAATAGCTGTGAATGCCAGAAAGCAGTAGCGGATGTACAGTGAATTTATGTGGCTTGGAATGTCATGATTTACATTATATTAATATCTACCATGAAGGCCATTGCATGAGTTCTTTGTGAGCTGCTTCAGAAATTAATCTTCATGTGCAAGTGTATAATCTGTAGTGAGTGACATTAATTTCCTCAAATTACCAAGATAATTGGGCTTTAGAGATTTTTATTGGACAGCCGGACCTACTATTCTAAGTGCAATGATTATAATTTGCACTGTTCGCCGTTTCAATGTGCAGCATGACTTCCAATCAATAAATCGAGCATAAGGCCATGTTCACAAGGAAGCATTTTGATCAGAATTTTCCATCAGTATTTCCAAGACAAAATCAGGAGTGGAGCAAATGAACAAATGTGAAGCATACAGTCTAGATTACGTGAAGTAATTATCCCCCTCTACTCCTCTTTGGTCAGCCCTCATCTGGAATACTGTGTCCAGTTCTGGGCGTCACATTTTAAAAAAGACATCGAAGTACTGGAGCAAGTTCAGAGAAGAGCTACTAGGATGGTGAGCGGACTGCAAAGTATGTCCTGTGAGGAACAGTTAAAGGATCTGGGAATGCTTAGCTTGCAAAAAAGAAGGCTAAGATGAGACTTTAGGCTATGTTCACACGTTGCGGTTTTTGCTGCGGATCCGCAGCGGTTTTGACGCTGCGGATCCGCAGCAGTTTTCCATGCGGTGTACAGTACAATGTTACCCTATGGAAAACAAAAACCGCAGTGCACATGCTGCGGAAAAATCCGCGCGGAAACGCTGCGGATTAAAAGAAGTAGCATGTCACTTCTTTGTGCGGATTCCGCAGCGGTTTTCAACAAGCACCAATAGGAAAGTGCAGTTGAAAACCCGCAGAGGAATCCGCAGAAGAAACCGCGTGAAAATCCACATTGAAAACCGCAGTGGTTTTGCACTGCGGATTTTCCAAATCCGCAGCAGAATCCGCAAAGTGTGCACATACCCTAATAGTGGTCTCCAAATATCTGAAGGGATGTCACAGTGTAGAGGGATCATCATTATTCTTATTTGCACACGGAAACACGAGAAGCAATGGAATAAAACCGAAAGGAGAAGATACAGATTAGATATTAGAAAAAAAAATGTTGACAGTGATGGTGATCAATGAGTGGAACAGGCTGCCAAGAGAGGTGGTGAGTTCTCCTTCAATGGAAGTCTTCAAATAGAGGCTAGACACACATCTGTCTGAGATGGTTTAGTGAATCCTGTATTGAGCAGGGGGTTGGACACGATGATCCTGGAGGTCCCTCCTAACTCTAACATTCTATGATTCTATGAAATACAGAAAAGTATAACAAAAACACTACCTTTTTTGCAGTTTTTAATTGACCCCTGATTTTGGCTTGAAAGTATTGATGGAAAATACCAATCAAATACTGACATGGGAATGTGGCCTTACGTTGTGCTATGGCTAACAAGTATCAGACAGATCTGAAGCTTAAAGTGATACTCCATGCAAAACCTCAAATTGTGTCTTGTGGTTTCAAACCTGTCCAAAGGCCCCGATACACATAAATCTAAAGTTTAGCAAACCCACCCATATTAGTGGATTTTATGAGAGGCTAATGTACATGGGGTCCTCTCGATTCTCCCGACAGATAATATCTGGGTGGAGAAGGATCTGGCCATTGTAATTTCAAAGGTTGATACTCTTGTTTGGCGGCGAGACAAGCAGCTGTAAGAGGAGTCAGGCTGCAACTCTCACGTACAAACCACTTGACTGAGCTGACTATTCCTGTGTAAGGAAGAGTCAAGAGATATAACTGTAGGCCAAACAATCTTTCAGTCAACAGCTGTCTAATGTGCGAGGGGGCCTTCAGTCTTATTTTGAATATAAAGGTAGCTGACTACAAAGTACCAGGTCCATGATCAACCTATGATACTGCATAGGAGAAATTCCTTCAGGTAGACCAACTCACAAACTAGTGTTGGGTGTATTTTCTTTGCGGACTTCAAGGTGGCTAAGGTTTTAGCTGAAGTCTCAGCACTGCATATATCCAAAAAGTTGGACTCAAGATCGGAAAGTATTTAGGATAAGGGTGTGGAGTCTTACATTGCAGGACAGATGCTCAATTTTCATTTTTTTTGCCTGTATCAGAAAAAGCCACGTAAAAAAATGTGTGTGTTTAAAGCTTTTTTATGTGTGCTTTTTGTTATTCAATGACTAAATTTGGAGCTTTTTTCAACCTCAAGAACGAAAGGCAACCCTTAAGGGAAACCATGCCTATAGTTGTTTCTTCTTCCACACTGAAAAAAAGTATGTGACTCAGTGCTCCGCCTTGTAATTTAAAAAAGCAGCATTGTTAAATTCTCCCTTTTTTTAGAAAAAAAAAGTTGATGGTTGTAAAATAAAGTATTGGTTACTGGTAGTCACAGACTACAGTTGATGTAGAGCCATTTCTTACCCACAGGTTTGATGACAATGTAGCAGTGTCCAAACCATGACATCAGAGAACAGGAGCATTTTATGGGCAATTTTCTGCTTCAGAAAGGAGCTTGTACTTGCTATAAAAGAGTCAATTCATTGAAGATATATAGTGTGCACATGAAAACTATAAGGGTTACCGTACATGTGCAACTCAAAACTAAAGCACAAAGACATGAAAACCTTGAGGTCACTATAAGTATGTATGTATCACTTCTTCATTCCACTTGTAGAAAGCAGGGTAACCAATAGCATCCCGGTGCGGTGGGATGAAAGGAAGCAGAAAATAAAAAAATCTGAATTAAAGTATTGTTGTCTTAAAAAAAGGGTCTTTTCATATTATATTTAATGCATCCACTACCACTGGTGTACAGCATTGATGAAGATGAAACTAGTACATCAATATATCAATATTTGGCTACAAGGAGTATGAAAATAAATTAATTTACAGAGGACTTGTCACCTCCTGTCCTCGGAGTAAGTATATACTTTTATATGCATGAACTAGCAATTCTGCAGCCTCCTTTCTATCCATTCTGCATGGTGATGTGCTGTTACTCTGATGTTACTTTTGTAAATACATAAAAAAACAAATGAATGTTACTATTCCACTTATCAATTTGTGTGTGTCCTCATACAGGTGAATTTTGCCACAGATTTCACCCACTGCAATGGATTTTGATGCAGATTGTCAATCTAGTTTCACAGCTTTCATTCACGTCTGTTTTTTTGCCAACCAAATGTTTGCAAAAAGAATAATAAAATATATATCAGCTTTTGAACCAAATCACATATGAAAGTCACCCATAGAAATCTACAGGTCAAAGAAAGAAAATGACAGCACACGGATGCCATCAATAAGTCATCCAAGTGCTGTCCATGTTGTATTGCTTTGCATTTGCAAAAAATGGACTGGTATTCATCAGTCTTCTACATCAGCTTTTCAATATCTTTTGACCAAAGTCAGTTTTTATCAGAAGTGTCTCATTAGTTTTTCTCATAAGCAAACAAAACCTGATGTAGGTTTCTCAGGATTCTACTAGCAAACAGTCAAGGAGGATGACATCAGAGAGATAGACATTTTTTTCCATTTTTGATGTATCTGCAAATCGGAACAAAATCAGATTTCTCTCCATACTGATTTTGTTTTATGTACATTTGGTCCACAAACAAAATGGCATGTGAATAGCCGCATAGACTATAATGTTTAGTAATTCCCTCTGTGAAAAACATGAACAGAACATACAGTGTATGAGAAAATAAGTCATGTGAAAGGTAATTAAGGCTAAGTTCAGACTAAAGCTAAACTTTGCGGAATAGTACTCATCCGTAAACAGACAGGTACAGGCGCTGTCTACTATTTACATCCACTAGTCTGGACCAGTCTACCTCATGCCGTACTTTTTTTCACATAACCTGAGGTCATGGTGGAAAACAACCATGTGCATTAGCACAGGTGAATATTGGTCTCTGACTTCATGCAGTAGGGAATCACTCTAAATGCCTTCATATTATATATATATATATATATACATATATATATATAGTCCACCCAGCTCTCCTGCTGTCTGTGAAGTGCACATAGTACATCACCCAGCTTTGCGCATAGACTTTCCTCTGCTCCTAGCATTGTGATGATATGCCTTTCAGCTAACCCCCAACTTACCCTGTGATATTTATGACCTTGTTTACTTAGGCTTGATTGTATGCATCTGGTCCACCCTTAATTCTCTGACCAAGATGAGCAGAGACCACTCCTCTCTGCTCCACACCTGAACGCACTTAGTTTTCCATATATTGCATAGCACAAGTCTGCTAGACTTCAGTCTGCAGTGTGATTTCTAGAAGTGTGTTCTAAAAGTGTGGATTACATTAGAATTAAAACCTGAATTGGAACTGAAGGTAACTGGCCAGTCACTGCAAACAATGTTTCTGTTTGTTGTCACTTTTACCCCTATAATCTTTCACTTTCTGCTACCTCCCCCAATCCCCACACCAAGAAAGGAACTGTTCATCTCCTCTTCAATCCTCCCCATCCATCTCACCTCCTCCTCAGAACTGTTCCTTAACATACAATCCTCTGTCTCAAAACACAGGCAGCCCCCTCATGCCCTCTCCTGCTCCCACCTGCTAACACTATCTCTGCTCCTTCTCACTGCTGGTGATATCTCTCCAAATCCTGGTCCTCCTCACCACATTCCCACAGTCATTTCTACCTCCCATCCACGCTCCATCACAAACTTCCGTAACCTCTCTAACCTTATACCCATTCGCCCAGCCCCCGCTTCCCCAGTCCCACTAACAGGAGCTCTGTGGAACGCTCGCTCTGTCTGTAACAAGCTTTCCTACATCCATGATCTTTTGGTTACTACCAAACTTTCCTTCCTCACCATCACCGAAACCTGGCTCACCCCTTCTGACACAGCCTCTCCTGCTGCACTCTCTTACGGTGGCTTCCACCTTTCTCACACACCCCGCCCCAGCAGCAAGCATGGTGGAGGAGTTGGTTTTCTCCTGTCAGATAACTGCTCCTTCACCCACATCCCACTGCCACCCTCTGTTACCCTCCCTTCCTTTGAGGTGCACTCTGTGCGCATCTACTCCCCCTCCAACCTCCAACTGGCTGTCATTTACCGCCCCCCAGGGCCAGCCACCATCTTCTTTGACCACTTCACCACCTGGCTACTTCATTTCCTTTCTGCAGACATCCCCACTATCATCATGGGCGATTTCAACATCCCCATTGACACTTCCCTCTCAGCTGCCACTAAACTTCTATCTCTCTCTTCCTCCTTCGGCCTCACTCAATGGTCTTCTGCAGCCACTCACAAAGATGGTCACACACTGGACCTCATCTTCACCCGCCTCTGCTCCCTATCTAACCTCTCTAACTCACCTCTTCCTCTCTCTGACCACAACCTTCTCACATTCTCATCTCTTTCCACTCCATGTCTAGAGTCCCCACCCCCCAAACTTTCACACCCTCGCAGAAATCTTAAACATCTTGACCTACATTCATTCCCTGAATCCCTCCTCCCTCTCACAGACATAAGTTCCATACACAATGCGGATGACGCTGCCGCTCTATATAACACCACAATAGCTGTAGCTTTGGAATCTGCTGCCCCACTTACACATACCAAAGCTCGCAAAATCAACAGACAGCCCTGGCACACCAGCCTGACCAAAGAACTGAGGCGAGCTTCCAGGGCTGCTGAGCGCAGATGGAAAAGATCCCACTCCAACGACCACTTAATCGCATTCAAACAGTCCCTCACTACTTTCAAGACCGCACTCGCCACAGCTAAACAAACCTACTTCTCATCTCTCATATCCTCCCTGTCTCACAACCCTAAACAGTTATTCAACACCTTCAATTCTCTCCTCCATCCCCCAGCACCTCCTCCCTCCCCACTTATCTCTGCTGAAGACTTTGCCTCATTCTTCAAGCAGAAGATTGATAACATCAGAGACAGTTTTGGTCAACAAGCCCCAGAGCTCTTCCTCCCAACTTCCCTACCCTCCACCTCCAAAACCAACTACTCCACCATTACAGAAGATCAACTCGCCACTCTACTCTCAAGATCGCATCTCACCACCTGTGCACTTGACCCGCTCCCATCCCACCTCATCCCAAACCTCACCACAATCTTCATCCCAACCCTAACCCATCTCTTCAACCTATCACTAACAACTGGTGTTTTCCCCTCAAGCTTTAAACATGCCTCCATCACACCTATCCTCAAAAAGCCCTCTCTTGACCCATCCTCTGTATCTAGCTATCGCCCTATATCACTTCTCCCCTATGCCTCAAAACTACTGGAACAACACGTCTACCTTGAACTGTCCTCCCATCTCTCTTCTTGCTCCCTCTTTGACCGCTTACAATCTGGCTTCCGGTCACACCATTCCACTGAAACTGCCCTAACTAAGGTCACCAATGACCTCTTAACCGCCAAGAGCAAGCGACACTACTCTGTTCTCCTCCTCCTCGACCTGTCGGCTGCCTTTGACACAGTGGACCATTCCCTATTATTACAGACCCTCTCATCCCTTGGCATCACAGACTTGGCCCTATCCTGGATCTCATCATACCTAACAGACCGGACATTCAGCGTCTCCCACTCACACACCACCTCCTCACCTCGCCCCCTATCTGTCGGAGTCCCACAAGGTTCAGTCCTTGGGTCCCTGCTCTTCTCCATTTACACCTTTGGCCTGGGACAGCTCATAGAATCTCATGGCTTTCAGTATCACCTCTATGCTGATGACACACAGATCTACATCTCTGGACCAGATATCACCTCCCTACTAACCAGAATCCCTCAATGTCTGTCCACTATTTCATCCTTCTCCTCCGCTAGATTTCTCAAACTTAACATGGACAAAACAGAATTCATCATCTTTCCCCCATCTCACGCGACCCCCCCAACGAACCTATCCATTACAGTAAATGGCTGCCCACTCTCCCCAGTCCCACAAGCTCGCTGCCTCGGGGTTATCCTTGACGCTGATCTCTCCTTCAAACCACATATCCAAGCCCTTTCCACTTCCTGCCGACTTCAACTCAAAAATATTGCACGAATCCGTTCATTCCTCAACCAAGAATCTGCAAAAACCCTAGTCCATGCCCTCATCATCTCTCGCCTTGACTACTGCAACCTCCTGCTCTGTGGCCTCCCCTCAAACACTCTCGCACCCATCCAATCTATTCTAAACTGCTGCCCGACTAATCCACCTGTCCCCCCGCTATTCTCCGGCCTCTCCCCTCTGTCAATCCCTTCACTGGCTCCCCATTGCCCAGAGACTCCAGTACAAAACCCTAACCATGACGTACAAAGCCATCCACAACCTGTCTCCTCCTTACATCTGTGACCTCATCTCCCGGTACTTTCCTACACGCAACCTCCGATCCTCACAAGATCTCCTTCTCTACTCCCCTCTTATCTCCTCTTCCCACAATCGTATAAAAGATTTCTCTCGCGTATCACCCCTACTCTGGAACCCTCTACCACAACACATCAGACTCTCGCCCACCATCGAAACCTTCAAAAAGAATCTGAAGACCCACCTCTTCCGACAAGCCTACAACCTGCAGTAACCACCGATCGGCCAAACCGCTGCATGACCAGCTCTACCCTCACCTACTGTATTCTCACCCATCCCTTGTAGATTGTGAGCCTTCGCGGGCAGGGTCCTCTCTCCTACTGTACCAGTTATGACTTGTATTGTTCAAGATTATTGTACTTGTTTTTATTATGTATACCCCTCCTCACTTGTAAAGCGCCATGGAATATATGGCGCTATAACAATAAATAATAATAATAATAATAATAATAATAATAATAATATTATATAAGACTCATAATGAGGTACACTAGGGCACCAGAAAGGGCTATGGGAGTCATTAAAGGTTCCAACATCTCGACATTGTGCAGAGCAGTAATATATTTGTGTGAATCAGCCCTTAGGGGAAAGAAAAAAAGAGAAGCGCCTATAGGGTGGTATGGTATGGTACGGTATGGAGGGTGGGGGATAAGGGGTACAATATTGCTCAACTAATGGAGCTGTGAAAGTCACAACTCCAATAAAAGACTTTTGCTTTTTAGATTAGAATATATCTTGCCAAACTCTCCCATTTTAGTGGGACCACTTGATGATTCAGTGCCTATGGGGGCCTCCCAACAGATGATGTTGGACAGAGTTTTCATTCAAACTCCTGATCCTTTAGTTTACAAGGTAAATAAGATGCTATCAGAGTTATGTGGCAGCAATTTTCTCCCCTATCCCCATTGATGACATGAATATTCAGTCAAGTTTCATGTACATGTGGGAGTCATAAGAAACATCTTTTGGCTGATTGTGGTCTAAGGTGTATGGGCTTAGGTCCATATATCTGCATGCATGTCACATTTTGGCTCCATACAACTCATGTCATGTGTTGTAGCGAATGAACTCAGTTATTGTATTAGACATATTCAAGCTGTAAATGGACTTAAAAAAAAATTGCCTCACCCTTAGTAGACTAAGTAATAGTTGATTGGTTTACATTGTTTATCACTATGCAATAATCTAATTGGCAAATATGACAACCGTAATTACAACATATATGAAGTATCATTGTTTCCATTCATCTATATGCAGCAATAGAAATCTCTTTGCAGAAATATTACGGTAATTGAAATGAAACAAACATGGGTTCTGATAATATTTAACTACTAAAATATAAGAGTTTAAGAGAAAGTCACCCACTAGATCAATGAATGAGTGAAATCTACAGTGATATCTAGAGAGTGATGGGCTCCACATTTCTTTCTTTCAAAGCACAGACACCAGTAATACTTGGGATCTTGTGGACTTCATCATCTTCCAGAGCGAAAGCACAGAGCAGCAGGCGCACAATGGAGGCTCATTAAAAACATGTCAGACAAACAAGCCAGCAGCAGCTCGGGACGTCTCTCATACTGTTCATCTGCTGTCCACACCTGCCTTCTCCATGCATCTCTGTTACTACTTCCTTGGGTGATGGAGCTTAAAAATGAAATCTCTATCTGACAGGTTTTTTTCTTAAATTGGTCGAATGCCACTAAATTTTTTATTAAGGTAAAGATGCTGCCCTACTGTGCAGAAAAAGCTGTTTTCACTGGTGTCCATAAATATTTAATGCTTTTTCTGTTGGCTAAATGCCACTTTAATGTTCTGCATTTTGATTTATAGGGGGAGTACAAATTCACATTTACTGGCTACTAAACACCAGACATCTTGTCTTTGAAATAAGTGGAAAGTACTAAGCACATGAAGGACAAAGAAAATGCCTGCCGTAACCCAAAGCCAGTATTTGCTAAAGTGCATTCGTTCAGTTTGCACCTCGTTGAACAGGGAAGCGTCCTAAGATCATCCCCACACTTCCAGTATCGTATTTTCATATAACATCTACTTATAGCACATTTGTACTCATTAACACAGTGAAAGCTTTTCATAACAACTAAAAAGGAGTTATCAATTTTAAAACTTCATTTTTGAAATATGAAAAGGAGCTGTCACTTACCTTCTCTGGATCAAGTGCTGTCTATTGGCCACTGCTTAGGTCTTTGTTGATGACCTGCAGGGGTTATGTGAGGTCTACATCTGACTCCTTTAGTCAATCACTGGGGCTCAGTGGCTAAAAAGAGACTCCCCTATTTTTGACATTTGGGGAAAATTGGATAAAAACAAATGAGAAAATACCTTGTAGTAAGTTAATAAGTAAATAGTAAATGTAAATAACATAGGGTACTTTGTTGACATTATTTTCATCAGAAGAGCGTAAAAGCTATCCCACCGTGACAAGATGCACCCAATTAGGGAGGTCCCTAAGGGTACTGTCACACAGTGCAATTTTGATCGCTACGACGGCAGGATCCGTGACGTCGCAGCGTCGTATGATTATCGCTCCAGCGTCGTAGACTGCGGTCACACTTTGCAATCACGGCGCTGGAGCGATGCCGAAGTCCCCGGGTAACCAGGGTAAAC
Source organism: Ranitomeya variabilis (assembly GCF_051348905.1). Classification (NCBI taxonomy): domain Eukaryota; kingdom Metazoa; phylum Chordata; class Amphibia; order Anura; family Dendrobatidae; genus Ranitomeya; species Ranitomeya variabilis. The sequence goes on from NC_135237.1 coordinate 100,691,985, forward strand.
ATCGGGTTACTAAGCGCAGGGCCACGCTTAGTAACCCGATGTTTACCCTGGTTACCAGCGTAAACGTAAAAAAAACAAACAGTACATACTTACATTCCGGTGTCTGTCCCCCGGCGTTCTGCTTCTCTCCACTGTGTAAGCACCATAGCCGGAAAGCAGAGCGGTGACGTCACCGCGTCACCACTGTGCTCGCTTTCCGGCCGGCAGGCGCTCACAGTGCAGAGAAGCTGAGACGCCGGAGGACAAACACCGGAATGTGAGTATGTACTGTTTGTTTTTTTTACGTTTACGCTGGTAACCAGGGTAAACATCGGGTTACTAAGCGCGGCCCTGCGCTTAGTTACCCGATGTTTACCCTGGTTACAAGCGAACACATCGCTGGATCGGTGTCACACACAACGATCCAGCGATGTCAGCGGGTGATCAAGCGACGAAAGAAAGTTCCAAACGATCTGCTACGACGTACGATTCTCAGCAGGGTCCCTGATCGCTGCTGCGTGTCAGACACTGCGATATCGTAACGATATCGCTAGAACGTCACGAATCGTACCGTCGTAGCGATCAAAATTGCACTGTGTGACAGTACCCTAACTCTTCTATTTTACCTCGCAAAATGCCAGCAGAGCTCAAAATCAACAGGATCCAGACTGTTTTACACCTGCCCATGGTCCTGCTCTGCCCCCATCTAATTTGAGTCCTGCTGGCATGTAGTGAGGTGATCTACAAGTTAAGGATCATCTAATTGGGTACACCTTGTTGCCGTGGGATGACTTTTACACTCTTTTGATCAAAATAGTGGCAACGAAGTAAGTACCCTATGTTATTTACATGTACTATTACTATTTACTTATTTACCTACTGCAGTATCTGCTCATTTGTTTTGATGCTAAGTTCTGAATGTTAAATGACCACAGTGTGAATTTGCAACTACACATTGCACTTATATCAACATGTGTTTCGGCCGTTTCTTCGGTTTTACTTATATAAAATTATTATGTCAGGTATAAGTGTTCAGGGTTTGATAACTTTGCACTCAGATTTGAAGAAGGCAACTTTCCTGTCTAGCATGGACGGTACATTTCGGTTTACCATAATTTCAAGTATTACCATAGGTTTGAAAGTATGCTGATACCTTTGCTCTACCAACCCACCTGACTTTGTGCATAGAAAGATGAAACTACAAATAATTACTGTTGGTCCCATGCTCAAAACCCTCTGGTTACGGTATGACTCCCACAGAAACTATATAGCATACTACTGAGAAGAGTCTCTCCGAGCCCCGCGTCAGGTTGGGTAGCAGATTACAGGTATAGGCACACTTTAACAATCTTTCATTGGGTTGTTTTTTGTTTGTTTTTTTTTAATAATGATGTTAACAAAGTTTCATATGAGTCATGCTAATTTAATAAACTTAAGGCCCCCATACACATTAGACTAAAGATATTGGAGAGATCGGCTGACAGTCTAATTTGCATGGAGGCCTCCTGAAACTATTCTGACATTTATTTTGGTGGAGAGAATGATCCAACACATTGGAATTTAAACAGCTGATCCTTCCGTTTCTCTGGATATCAGCAGGTGCCCGGACTCTGTCAGAGGCTCGCTCATAGATGATAAAGAAGAGCTTGGCCGAGAGATCACGTGTCGAGAAAGAAAGCTGTCGACAAAACTATCATTTGGCCAAGAGCTATCTAATGTGTGTGGGAAACTTTATAGTTTCCTAATTTATAGGTCATTATCATAATTGTGGCTAGGAAGTTTCAGAATTGGAATTGATTTCTACTTTTGAAGGAATCAGGAATATGCCCCCAAAGTCCAACAGCTTGTCACTTAATTTCACACCACTCGGCTCAGTATCCAAGAAACATCATCAAGGAGTCCTTCCAGTGGTTGAGTGAGTACAATTGTAGACATCGCAATTTACAGATGTGTTATATTTCTATTGCAAGTAGGGTTTAAAGACAAAAATATCACTATATTTCTACTTATGTCATTTACACTGAGCAAATCAAGTAATTTAGATTTTATTATTGAATTAAATGTAGATTTACAGTTCCAGTGAAGAATATTAAAAAAAAACCCAGCCAGCATTATATTATTAATACTGCACTATAAATTGTTTTATTGAAGCAAATAAATGGCCTACAAAACGTTTTTAGCTGCCCAATACCAGTACTGACAGGGTTACAAGAATTTCTTTGAAAGCTTTGGTTGTGGGTCAGCTTTAGCTTGATGCTTTATGGACACTGGACATGCATTGAGGCAAATCTTGAAATTGCTGAAGGAGCAGGTGTAGCAAGAAGTGAAAAGAAGCATAGGTCAATATTTAATAAGGCACGCGTCTAGCCTCAGTGACTGCCTACTGCTCAGTCTGGCAATGGATTGAGGTTAGTGGTTCCTGAAGGCAGGAGACTTGGTGCTTATGCACAGTTCTTGAAGTGTAAATTGTCTTTTTACAATGGTACAAGGTACTTATTAGTGTAAGCCATATAAGTGGTTCTCAAATTGCGAGGGGAGCCTCTGCGACACCCAAATGTTTTGGTGTAGTACAGCCTGCCACCCATTCTTACCATATTCAGAAGAACTGTTCCCTTATCTTTATGGCAAAACACTTCAGTAACAGCAGAAGGAATCAAGAACATATTGATTTATTCAGATTATTGGTCTAGAAACTGGAAGTTACTAAATATTTCAATCTTTTCTAAGGCAAAAAAGAAAGATATTGAAGAAGAAAACTATGAGCACAGATGGCTACTGAGTATTCCGAGGCAGTGGGCCCACTGGTTAGGCTGTATTGAGACAACGGATTGGTTAGTGACATTCTAGCATGAAACTTTTTCAAGGACCTGAGTTATATCAATAAGTCACTATGTACAGTTATCCTTGCTTGCTTTTTATTTATGAAACTTTCATTATCGTTAATATCATTTCATATAGTTATACCTCGTATGTAGTTGGTTTATTGAAAGGTACAGCTTGTTTTTATTTTTAAAGGTGTATAATGCTTATATACAGAAAAAACCCTCTTATGGGCTAAAGGGAGATTTCTAAACCTGATATAGGGGGATGTACTTTAATACAGTAGTGAACTGAAATGTGACTTGCCAAAGGAGTGACCAAAAGTGGCAAGAGAAACATAAATTGGCAAAACTTCACAATTATTTTGCAGCTTTATTTTTATTTGGCTCTTTTTTATTTCAGTTTTGTAGCATATAATAAACGTCCCATATACTAGTATTAGGGGGTTGTTTCTTTAGTAACGGAAAAAAAATAAAGTTAAGGTGAAACGACTACTTGTAGTCATGTTACTAGTAGCCCAAACAATGTTTTATGACCAGCCTAGAAAATACAGTACAAATAAATGGGTTTTAGTTTAAGATATCTGTATACCAGAATGAAAAGAAAGTTTGCATTTTCTAGGAAATAACTAATAATAATTGACTATATTCTCTACATTTTAGGCTTCATAGGATCTTACATCAGTTTCAATGGAATCATCCATACATAACAAAGAGACCCTTATCAGTGTGGTGTAGAAATGCAAAACTCTATTCATGTTCACGTGACACAATACACTACAGCTGTCTGCTTTACTGCCCTAGGAAATTCACTCTTCTTAGGGAGATCACATGAACGAAAGGTAATCAAGCATACACCTAGTGACCTCGATTTCAATAATGTATTTCTTTTAGCAGTTGTATGATCTAAACAGCTAACATAGTGGGATGCCCATTGTGCCAGCGATCGCATCACTAAAATGCGTGTGTTTTGTTAAACAAAATATGAAGATAACACGACCTACCCGCACTCACCGATGCTGGTTCCACTAATGAGAAAATTAATTAAATGTCAAATGGGGGGTCCATCTTACAGTCCAAATTCAGCATACCGGGGGGGATCAGCAGCACTGGTGAAGCGTGGCCACAGGGGGTGTTTGGTGGTCCGGTGATATGTCTCCCATCCTAGACTTGTGCGGCAGGTTCAGCAGAGTTCTGTGGTGCGGGGGCTGCACCAGCATTTTGCGAAAGCCAAGAGGCCCCCGCACATCCATTGCTGCGATGTGGTGGCCTCCGGGAAATCCCATACCAAGCTGGTTTGGCAATGTTCTGTGGTGCAGGGGGGCTCCGCCAGCATTTTGTGAAAGCCTGGAGGCCACCGCACATCCTGTGATGCGGTGGCTTCTGGGAATATGGCCGCCAGGGGTGGTGCATGCTCAGACTGAGATCTCAGCAACGAGATCTCGTCTCAAGATCTCGGGAGACTAGATCTCGGCACCGAGATTTCGGGAGACTAGATCTCGGCACCGAGATCTCGTCTCCCGATATCTTGGGACAAGATCTCATTGACGAGATATCAATTTGGGTATGTGCCGTCCCCGGCGGCCATTTTCCTGGAGGCCACTGCATCACAGCAGATTGACATCTCGGTAAAGAGCTCTCGCCCTGAGATCTCGGTGCTGAGATCTCATCTCCTGAGATCTCAGGACAAGATCTCGTTGCCAAGATCTCAATCTGAGCATGTGCCGCCCCTGGAGGTCATTTTCCCGGAGGCCACTGCATCGCAGCAACGGATGTGTGGGGGCCTCTGGGCTTTTACAAAATGCTTGCGGAGCCCCCCGCACCACAGAGCACTGCCGAACCTGCCTTCCAGCCTGGGAAGGGAGTGTAATCATCGCCTTGCAGCGTTGGACGGAGACCACCGCAGAATCGCCCGACTCCTGCTGCTGCCACAATACTTGTAAGTATATTCTGACTATAAGACGCACACCCCCATTTTCCCCAAAAAATTTTTGGGAAAAAAGTGCATGTTATAGTTTGAAAAATACGGTACTTGGTTGCGTCATGCGAGAATGATCATTTTGCACTTGGTCATGTTCCTTCACTGAGTTAGTGGTTCTCTACTCAGCCCTCTAATTGTTAGCCTCCTGCAGTGATTTAGATGCCTGCTTCACCTCAGCAGATTCCCACCTCTTCCCAGCTAATCTTAGTTGCTTTGCTTCCTCCACTGACAGTATGACTTGACTTTTTTGGGTAGGACCCACAGCTTGATTTTGCTCGCTTCTCTCAACTACAACATTCCTACGCAGTGTTGTGCCACACAAAGGAATCCAAGTTTTAATCTCTGATCCACTTAGTAGACATAACTGTGTCCCATACAATAAAACAGTGGACAGGAGACATTAGTAAAGGTTTGGTGTCCTGAAGAAAACAGCATACAACAACTTTGTGCCATCTTTTGTGCATGTAAACCACCAGTTTTTGTAAAAACTCAGCATATACTCTTGCCCTGGGCACACCTACTTGTCTCGCACTTTCCACATATATAGTCAGGACTCTGAACATTTTGATTACCTTTTGTGCATTACTGCCCTTTTCCAAGATGGCGTCTTTGGTCTCATGTGCACTGTGTCTTCCTGCTATATAACTCCACCCCAGCCTTTAGTCTGTGCTAGAGTATTCTGCCTTGCATCCAGCTCCTGATGACTCCCTGGCTTTGCACCTGCACCTGCGAACCTGTGTGGAGATCCTGCTACTCAGCTCTGAGGTTCTGCTGCATACATCGGTTTCCAGTAATCCTCCATCTGGCTGCTTGTGTTTGTTTCCATCTGCATTTGCTGGACATGTAAGCTGTTGCTGCTCTGCTTAAACCTGAGACTTTTACCCAGGCCTCCGTGGTTGTGCTAAGATACTATTTGAACTGCCTTATAAGCATATCTATCTGTGTTTGGACTACCAAGGACTTATTCGTGTCAAGTATCCTCAAGAATAATTGTGCTTCATAGACGTTCTGTGTGATTGCATTTTCCTCTGAAGTTTCCTATAGACTGCTAAACTGCGTTTAATATTTACTCCAAATGTTCTGGACTTGAGTTTCTCTCTGCACCTGTTTGAATCACCGTGTGATAATATAGGCTTTACCACTTATAAAACTGTGTCCTGTAGTTGACTTGTTCCATGCAAAGAGTCTCCAGAGTTATCCCTTATAATCATTACAGGATACGCTAGCCACAAAAGAGGAGACTGCTGGAACAATGACTGAGAAAGCAGACTAGAGCAAGTGTTCTCCATAATTAGATCACTGCAGAAAAATGTGGAAGGTCTGCAAAAGAAGTTTGGAAGCTTTGAACACAATCAAAAAGTGTTTGGACAAACTTTGCAGGACTTAAGCACCCGCATGGCAGCCCAGGAAAACAATCTTGCTGGCATAGAGTCCCAGTATGGACGGGCTTTTCAGGACATAAGCACTCAAATGGCTGCACAAGCGACTTTACCATCTGGGCAACCGCCACCAGCTAGCCCACCTAAGTTGCCCCCATTCAGATTTAATGGTGATCGCGACAAATTTCGTGGCTTTGTGAATCAATGTATGCTATATTTTGATGTGCATGCTGACCATTTTCCTAATGATAGATCCAAAGTATTGTGTGTAATAATGCTGCTGACCACACGAGCGCTCGCCTGGGCGAATCCGATGATTGAGTCTCGTGACCCGCGGTTAAATAATTTGGACGATTTCTTTGCCACTATGGCATTAATGTTTGATGACCCTAATCGCCATGCAACCGCTGAATCTGCTTTATTGTCTTTATGCCAGGCTAAACGTTCTGTTATTGAGTATGCTACTGAATTCAGGAGGTTAGCGGTAGATACTAATTGGGACAGTTATGCACTATTACCTATTTTTAAAAGGGGTCCGTCTAGCATTGTAAAGGATGAATTAGCTCACTCTGAATCACCACAAGAGCTGGAAACATTTATACAGCATTGTGTGCGCATTGACATTCGCCTTACTGAGCGTAGGCAGGAGAAGTTTGCTGCATATAATCGTATTTCTAACTTTTCCCTTCCTTCCAAAGAGCCTGCAGGTAAAACATCTCGAGAGGTAGAGGTGGTGCTGATGCAAATTGATTCTGTTCAGAGGCGCGAGAGTAATGAGCGCCGGGAGCATCGCCTTTGACAAAGTCTATGTTTCTACTGCGGCCAGTCTGACCACTTTCTAATCAACTGTCCCAAGTGTCCCAAGCGGCCTATCAAGGTGCTAGCAGCAGTAGGGGAGCATGACATCTCTGAATGTAGCCTGCCTTTAAACGCTGTATTCCATTCACTTTCTATGACTTCACCAGCCAAGGAGCTAAATGAAAAGAACTCTCACTGTTCTCTCCCAATTAAGATCCTGTGTACAGGACAGTGGATTTCCAGTGCAGCTATGATTGACTCTGGTGCAGGTGGCAATTTTATGGATATCGCATTTGCCAAGGAACATGGTATTGAAATTCAGCAAAGAGCCTCTCCAATTACCATTGAAACAGTGGATGGGTCACCTTTAATCTCCGGGCCTGTGGATCAGGAGACCGCGCCCCTTGAGATTTTGTTGGAGCCTAATCATCAAGAGCAACTTTCTTTCTTGTTAATTTCTTCTCCTCATTTTCCTGTGATTTTAGGCATCCCTTGGCTGTGTTCTCAGAATCCAACTATCAACTGGGAGACCAAGGAGATTATCTTTCCAACAAGGAGCAACTCAGCATTAACTGAAGCTGTCCCCGAGTCCACAGCTACGGAACCACCGGTACAGGTATTTACTTTACCTTCAGCATATAAAGAGTTCTCTGACATCTGTGACAAGAAGAATGCAGATCAGCTTCCTCCACACAGGCATTATGACTGTCCCATTGAGTTGCTTCCTGGGGCAGCTATTCCTTTTGGTAACGTATATCCTTTGGCGGCACCTGAGCTTCAAGCCTTAAAGGAGTATATTGATAAAAATCTGGCACCTATATTTTTTGTAAAGAAGAAGGATGGGTCCCTGAGACCTTGTGTGGACTATCGAGAGCTCAATAAGGTAACCGTACAGAATCGTTACCCTTTGCCTCTGATTCCCGAATTACTGGAAAGAGTCCGCCATGCTAAGGTGTTCTCTAAACTGGATCTTCATGGGGCTTATAATTTGGTGCGTATTTGTCCAGGGGATGAGTGGGAGACAGCATTCCGATGCCGGTATGGACACTTTGAATATCTCGTGATGCCTTTTGGGCTTTGTAATGCCCCTGCAACGTTTCAACACCTTGCTAATGACATTTTCAGAGATTTGTTGGACCAGTTTGTGGTGATCTATTTGGACGATATTCTAATCTTTTCTGACTCTCTACAGGAACATGAAGAACATGTCAAAGCTGTTTTAAGATGTCTGAAAGAGAACCATCTGTATATTAAGCCGGAGAAATGAGAGTTCCATCGTTCTGACATACAGTTCTTAGGTTATATCATCTCTCCCCAGGGGCTGAACATGGAATCTGGTAAGATTCAGGCTATCCTTGACTGGCCGGTACCCAAGAACGTTAATGAGGTCCAACTTTTTATTGGTTTTGCAAATTTCTACAGATGCTTCATTCGAAATTTTTCTGATATTGTCCTTCCCATTACGTCCTTGACAAAGAAGGAAAAGCCCTTTAAGTGGTCATCACAGGCTCAAGAAGCTTTTGATCGGCTTAAGATCTGTTTCACCTCAGCACCGTTGTTGATACACCCAGATCCAACACTTTCTTTCATTGTGGAGGTGGACGCTTCTGATAATGCCTTGGGGGCTATTCTCTCCCAAAGAACTGGAGAGAAGGGTCTGCTACATCCTTGTGCTTTCTTTTCCCATAGACTAACCTCAGCAGAGAAGAATTACGATGTGGGAGACAAGGAATTGCTGGCTATTATTGCGGCTTTCAAGGAATGGAGGCATCATCTGCAAGGAGCTGCACAACAGATTGTAGTGCTTACTGACCATCGCAATTTAGAGTTCCTCAGATCCGCTAGATGTCTTTCTCCTCGTCAGGCTCGTTGGAATTCATTTTTAAATCAATTTAATTTTGTTATCTCGTACCGTCCAGGTTCTCGTAATGGGAAGGCTGATGCTTTATCCCGAATCCATGCTGCGGATTCCGTACCTGGAGCCCCGTCCAAGACCATTCTATCTGATGCCAATTTCATCGGAGTTATCCATGATCAGGACTTGTGGAAGGAGTGCAGGGAGGCTTATGACGGTGATGTATTTCTGGCCAACCCACCTGTTGATATTAATCTTGTCTTTAAGGGTGGCTTGTGGTTCAGAGATCGACGTATCTACGTCCCTGAGGTCGTCCGTCTGCAGATCCTCAAGTTGGTGCATGACTCCAAGTTGGCTGGTCACAGGGGGGTACAGAAGACACAAGAGTTCCTAAGCCGATTTTTCTGGTGGCCAACTTGCCTGAAGGATACTAAGGACTATGTTCTCTCTTGCGAGGTATGTGCTCGTTACAAGACTCCTCGTGTGGCACCTACGGGTCTCCTGCAACCATTACCTGTTCCGTCCCGACCTTGGGGGTCTATATCAATGGACTTTATTGTGGAGCTGCCTACATCGGGGGGCATGAATACGATCATGGTAGTAGTTGATCGCCTGACTAAAGCCGCTCATTTTGTTCCATGCACCGGCCTCCCCTCAGCTAAGGATACAGTGAACTTGGTTATTCAGAATGTCTTCCGGCTGCATGGGGTCCCGGATGAGATCATCTCTGACCGTGGCGTATAGTTCACTTCAAGATTCTGGAAGGGGTTTTGCTCTGCACTCAATATCAATGTCTGTCTCTCTTCCGCTTACCATCCCCAGACAAATGGTCAGACTGAGTGTACCAACCAGATGTTGGAACAATATCTAAGATGCTGTTAGCCATCTCCAAGATGATTGGTTGGAATTACTGACGTTAGGCAAACTTTCATACAACAATTCTCAGAGTGCCTCCACTACGTTCACCCCTTTCTTTTCCAATCTGGGTTATTATCCATGTATCTTACCTAGGTCTCCGATTAATTCTCCGGTTCCAGTAGTTGAGGAAAGGCTGACTGAGATGAGGCAAAATATGGAGGTTCTGAAGGAATCCCTGACCACGGCTCAAGAACGTTATAAGAGATGGGCTGATAGATTCCGTAAACTTGCACCCATGTTCAAGGAGATTCCATGTGGTTAGCAACTAAGAATCTAAAGTTAAATGTTCCTTCACAAAAACTTGGAAAGAAATTCATTGGCCCTTTCAAGATCAAAGGTATTGTGAGCTCTGTGGCCTGCCGTCTGAAGCTGCCTAGGACAATGAAGGTACACCCAGTTTTTCATGTATCTTTACTAAAGCCTGTATCTCCTAATACCTTCCAGGGACGTGTTTTGCCACCTCCGCAGCCTGTGGTGATTGATGGACAAGAACAATTTGTGGTGGAGGAAATTATTGATTCCAGGATTTGCAGGAATCGGCTCCAATATCTTATAAGATGGCAGGGATATCCCCCTGAGGAAGACTCTTGGGAACCTGTTGAAAACATCAATGCCCAACAGAAGATCTCTCGATTTCATCAAAGATTCCCTGAGAAACCAGGTCCAGGATCGTCCTGAGGAAGCTTCTAAGGAGGGAGTAATGTCAGGACTTTGAACATTTTGATTACCTTTTGTGCATTACTGCCCTTTTCCAAGATGGTGTCTTTGGTCTCATGTGCACTGTGTCTTCCTGTTATATAACTCCACCCCAGCCTTTAGTCTGTGCTAGCGTATTCTGCCTTGCATCCAGCTCCTGATGACTCCCTGGCTTTGCACCTGCACCTTCTCCTGTGAACCTGTTTGGAGATCCTGCTACTCAGCTCTGAGGTTCTGCTGCATACATCGGTTTCCAGTAATCCTCCATCTGGCTGCTTGTGTTTGTTTCCATCTGCATTTGCTGGGCATGTAAGCTGTTGCTGCTCTGCTTAAACCTGAGACTTTTACCCAGGCCTCACTGGTTGTGCTAAGATTCTATTTGAACTGCCTTATAAGCATATCTATCTGTGTTTGGACTACCAAGGACTTATTTGTGTCAAGTATCCTCATGAATAATTGTGCTTCATAGACTTTCTGTGTGATTGCATTTTCCTCTGAAGTTTCCTATAGACTGCTAAGCTGCGTTTAATATTTACTCCAAGTGTGTGGACTTGAGTTTCTCTCTGCTCCTGTTTGAATAACTGTGTGATAATATAGACTTTACCACTTATAAAACTGTGTCCTGTAGTTGTCTTGTTCCATGCAAAGAGTCTCCTGAGTTATCCCTTATAATCATTACATATATATCCTAGTCCAGGAAAGTTTTCTATGCCCAAGACTCTATGGACATCTAATACAGTATACATCTTATTTGGACCATTTACAAGTTACAAATATATGGACCATATACTAGGTACAACCCCACCCTCCAGAAAAGCACATTTATTTGGTCTACCTGCTAGCTAACAAGGTACCAAGATATTTATCTTTCCTGTTAGATACACTAACTTTGCTATACTTGTTTATTGACAGTGTTCAAGGTCATACAATTTTAGACTAACCCTTAATGAATTAAATTAAAGTTTGAATGAATCAATACATTCAGGTCCATCCTTAGAGCACAGACTTCCTGATTCAGTTGCTAAAGAATCTTATCAGTAGCAATTGCCATCTCCGATCTTAGTAACGGCAGTGTCTTTCTTCACTGAATACTTGTGTTGAGCGATACCTTCCGATACTCAAAGGTATCGGATGGTATCGGCCGATATCCAAAAAATATCGGATATCGCCGATACCGATACCCGATACCAATGCAAGTCAATGGGACACAAGTATCGGAAGGTATCCTGGATGGTTCCCAGGGTCTGAAGGAGAGGAAACTCTCCTTCAGGCCCTGGGATCCATATTCATGTAAAAAATAAAGAATTAAAATAAAAAATATGGATATACTCACCCCTCCGGCGGCCCCTGGACCTTACCGATGTAACCGGCACCCTCCGTTCCTAAGAATGAGCAGTGAAGGACCTTCAATGACGTCGCGGCTTGTGATTGGTCGTGTGACCGCTCATGTGACCGCTCACGCAACAAATCACAAGCCGCGACGTCATCGCAGGTCCTAAACTCACTGCATTCTTAGGAACGGAGGCTGCCGGTTACATTGGAGAGGTCCAGGGGCAGCCGGACGGGTGAATATATCCGTATTTTTTATTTTAATTCTTTATTTTTTACATGAATATGGATCCCAGGGCCTGAAGGAGAGTCTCCTCTCCTCCAGACCCTGGGAACCACACACTGGGAACCTCCGATTCCGATATCACAAAAATATCGGAACTCGGTATCGGGATTTCGATACAGCAAATATCGGCCGATACCCGATACTTGCGGTATCGAAATGCTCAACACTACTGAATACATAAAAACAGGTGTCCGGAAGGCGCTGCCTGAAAACTGAATAAATTTGCAGGAAATATGATGATGAAAACCACCCTATTCATCAAGTGAAAAACACTGTAAGAGATATATAAAATATATATTTGCGCTAAAAATATCAGTATAAAAACATAAATAAATATGCATATACACCCTTAGAACAAAGGGTTAATAAGGTGCTTTTGTATACCTTGCTCCTAGTGCGCTGAATATAGACGTGAGGCTCCTAGTGATGCGAGGTCCTGTAAGTGCTGTCTTTGAATGCCGCTCTTTGGATAGCCAAACGTGGCTTGATGAAAGAACTGAATGACAAAGAACCAATGTGTCGGGGGGTCGCCGTCCCGGCCGGTAACAGGCGCACCTCCCCGCAGAAGCCTGAGCAAAAACGTGCCGTGCACAGGCACAAAGAAGCTCTACTAAAAACAGCAGAGCCGGCAAGGTGCAGAAAGACTGCAGGACCTTGCGTGACGTCACTGTCACGTGATGAGTCACGTGACCGGCTACGGAATGCACACCAGACCAAAAACCAACGCGTTTCGGAATCGCTGATTCCTTCTGGAATCAGCGATTCCGAAACGCGTTGGTTTTTGGTCTGGTGTGCGTTCCGTAGCCGGTCACGTGACTCATCACGTGACAGTGACGTCACTACTGAATACATATTTAACAGAAGAATTCCAAATTTTGAGAATGATTGATCAGTTCTGGCAGAGAAAGAAGCAGATTTATCCAATAAGATATATTGAAAAGTTGCTTATCTTCATGTATACTATTGATTTATGAAATAAAAATTAAAACTACGAGAAAATGCACATGGACACCTCTTCGTTCATTCTCGGGATGTATGTGGTGACCTCGAAAGGGTTAGAACTTGGTTTCCTACATATACAGTCATACACTGATGGACAGAAAAGCGCCCTTGTGCAAGAACACTATATTTCAGCTCTTTGCAGCCTAAGAGCTCCTAAAAATGCAAAATTGCTTTGGAGGTAGAAATGGACCGCCCTTACCTCCTGGGCCCTGTGTGGCTGCAAAGGTTGCATTAATGATATGTCCGCCCCTGCAGTCATAGCCAAAAGTTTTGAGACTGACACAAATTTTGGTTTTTACATAGTTTTCTGTTTCAGTATTTTAGATATTTTAGTCAGATGTTTCTACAGTTACTGAAGTACAGTACATTTATAAGCATTTCTTAAGTTATGAAATTTTCATTGTCAAATGGAAAGACTCAATATTACAGTATTGACGCTTATTTTTTTAAGACTATTGCAATTTGCCCAGGCTGCTGGATATCATCTTCTGGGCTAAATCCTGACTTATGACAACCCAATCTTGCCTAATCAGTGCTTGGCATTTATCACGATTTCTGTATTTTTGTTTGTTCTCCAGCTTTTTGATTACTGACACAGGTTCTCAATGGGATAGAAATTTGGCCATAGATCCAAAATGAATTAAAAAAACAGACAACATATGGAAACCACCTCTGTATCATCTGCGTGCTTGGAATTTTTTACTATTTAATGGACAGAAGTATTTTTTTGTTGCATATAAGAAAGAACATTGATATACTTATAGTTAAAAGGACACACAGACCAAACACTGATGACAATTTAATCCAGCACCCTGTTGGATATCGGTTTGATTATTTCTTCATGCATGAGAAACATCACTGAGATCTGATTGGAGCCTTTTTCAGGGTTATCTAATTCCTTCATTTGTAAATTTGCTACCCTGCACCTAAATAACTTGAGTGAGGCTAACGGTCTTGCTTGCCCTCGTCAGGCATTTAGCACCCAGAATATTTCCGCCAGTACCCACCACCACCACCTACACACCTGGACTAAACGCCAACAAACTCTGTCCTCATATGACTACATAGACTATTTGTGGAGGAGTCCAATCTTATTATGGAATCCATTAACCAACAAAGCGAATATATATCCTATTGTACAAAAGTAATGAAGTCATACAATATTTCTACGGCCTCATTACATCTAATTTCCTGTTTCAGATATAATCTTTAAACGTACATGACTGAAACATCTGACTAATTCATTACCGAAATCTCATTTATTTCCTGATATTAGTCATAACAACATTATTGAACCGCTTACAGAGCAGAGAAGAATGCTCAGCGGTGTATTATTTCACGTTATTGTTACTGAAAAGCCCGAGATGGATATCGGAAATGTGCCGTATCGCAGCTGTCCTACCTCATTCAGACAATCTAATCAGAATTAATTTATGACTGAAGATTCTAATTTTGGTGGACACATTACGGTGAAGTCATAACTCATTTTATAAAGAGACTTCAACAAGAATTATGAGATTATGCTGGATTACTTTGTGTAATTCACTCAACAAGTGGATATTATTTATTTTAGGTACTAAGAATAGGACCTGTAAGTGCGGAGGTCACGACACTCTTTTCTCTGCACAGCGCCATTCCACAATTCTCATTTTAATTCGGTTGTGCTGAAATTTTCTGAGCAATGCCTGGTCGAGAGCAGTACTGTACACAGAAAAGAGCAAAAGAGAGATGTCGTTATTCTAGTCTATTCTATGCTTAAAAATGTGATTGACAATTTTGAAACATTTTTTGATGCGTGATGTTGCACATCAGGTCACGTTTTTTTCCAATAAGCCATTTTCAGTGAAACCAAATCCCCTTGACAGATAAATCATAAAAATGCCTGGTACAAGTCATGAAAGACAGGTTTTTAGGTGCACTAGGAATCTGGCATATTTAGCTTGATAAATATGTCCCATTGTGTTACGCTGGCTGAGAGTAAATTCCCACTCTGAGCAGCACATTCGATTTCATCCCAAAAATGGTTGATTAGACTAAATTTACAAGACTGGATGGGAAAAAACATCAGTCTGAATTCAGTGAATGTCCATGGGATCTCCTATTGGTTATAGCAATGTGTTGCTGGAACATGTAATTTGCACTCATTAATACTATTGATTGATTACATTTCATCAATGATCCCTAGTATGTAAAGTAACCTATACTTTGCATATTTATTTTCCTATAGAGCATTGCCTTGGGAAATAAGTAATAGCTAAAGGGAAACCAACACGGGCCGACCTGGGGCACAAAACAACTGCCTATCAATTGTTTATTATGCTGATCAATAGTTGTTTAGTAGCCTGTTTACAAATACCGGCACTGCTTGAAAAGTGTAGTGAACGATCTATAATAGATTGTTCAGTGTGCATAGTTATTATTATTATTTATTATTATAGCGCCATTTATTCCATGGCGCTTTACATGTGAGGAGGGGTATACATAATAAAAACAAGTACAATAATCTTAAACAATACAAGTCACGACTGGTACAGTAGGAGAGAGGACCCTGCCCGCGAGGGCTCACAATCTACAAGGGATGCATGAGAATACAGTAGGTGAGCGTAAAGCTGCTTGTGCAGTGGCTTGGTCTATCAGTGGTTACTGCAGGTTGTAGGCTTGTCGGAAGAGGTGGGTCTTCAGGTTAGTTTTGAAGGTTTCAATGATAGACGAGAGTCTGATATGTTGTGGTAGAGAGTTCCAGAGTAGGGGTGATGTGCGAGAGAAATCTTGCATGCGATTGCGGGAAGAGGAGATAAGAGGGGAGTAGATAAGGAGATCTTGTGAGTATCGGTGGTTGCGTGCAGGTAAGTACCAGGAGACGAGGTCACAGATGTATGGAGGAGACAGGTTGTGGATGGCTTTGTATGTCATGGTTAGGGTTTTGTACTGGAGTCTCTGGGCAATGGGGAGCCAGTGAAGGGATTGACAGAGGGGAGAGTGTTATGATCCTAGTGGCAAGGATCGCAGGTCGGACTAGCTAAGTAACTGAACAGACTACTAGCTCTGGGGAAGTGGTAACTAGATTGACCGCAACCTGATCCTATCCGCAAACAACTATAAGTAGCCGTGGAACGTTACCTAAAAATCCTAGACGTCTCTTCACGGCCTGAGAAACTGACTATTCCTGGAGGGAAAGAAAGTCCTCTCTTGCCTCAGTGGAATGACCCCAAAGATATAGAATAGCCCCCCACAAATATTAACGGTGAGTTAAGGGGAAAGCACAAACGCAGAGATGAAATCAGATTTAGCAAATGAGGCCCGCTAATACTAGATAGCAGAAAATAGGAAGGGAACTGTGTGGTCAATAAAAAACCTTATTCAAAATATCCACGCAGAGATTGCTCGAGCCCCCGCACCAACTAACGATGCGGGGGAAGCAACTCCGTACCCCAGAGCTTACCAGCAAAAAGAAATCACATATTAGCAAGCCGGACTAGACTCATCATACACAGAAATCATATTGCAGGCAGATGAGCAAAAAATATTCAAACAGAACTTAGCTTATCCTGAAGAGGCAGAAAACGAGATAATCAGGAGTAATCAGAATAGCACTGAATACATTGACAGCCGGCAACAAGTGGAAGTGAAGCAGAGCTAAATAGGAGCCTCCCTGGTGAATAACAAGGCAGTTGATCCAGCCAGACCCGCAGGATAATAAACCAAACCACCAGGGGGAGCCAAAAAACCAAAGTCACACAATACCATCTGTGACCACTAGAGGGAGCCTGAAAACGGAGTTCACAACAGTACCCCCCCCTTAAGGAGGGGTCACCGAACCCTCATCAAAACCCCCAGGGCGATCAGGGTGAGCCACATGGAAGGCACGAACCAAATCGGCCGCATGAACATCAGAGGCGACAACCCAGGAATTATCCTCCTGACCATAGCCTTTCCACTTAACCAAATACTGAAGCCTCCGTCTAGAAATACGAGAATCCAAGATCTTCTCCACCACGTATTCCAATTCTCCCTCAACCAGCACAGGGGCAGGAGGCTCAACTGAAGGAACCACAGGCACCACATACCTCCGCAACAACGACCGATGGAACACATTATGAATAGCAAACGATGCCGGGAGGTCCAAACGAAATGACACAGGGTTATGGACTTCCAAAATCTTATAAGGACCAATAAACCTAGGCTTAAACTTAGGAGAGGAGACCTTCATAGGAAAAAAGCGAGAAGACAACCACACCAAATCCCCAACGCGAAGTCGGGGACCCACACAGCGACGGCGGTTGGCAAAGCGCTGAGCCTTCTGTTGTGAGTTTGGTTTTTGGGCTCCCCCGGTGGTCACTGGTGGTACTGGACTTGTGTGCTTCGCTTTCTCTGTTCACCTGTTTCCATCAGGATATGGGTGTATCCTATTTAGCCTTGCTGCTCAGTTATTCTAGTGCCGGCCATCAATGTAACCAGAGCCTTTCTGTTGCATGTTCCTGCTTCTAGACTACTATCAGCTAAGTTGGACTCTTAGTCCTAAGTTTGTTTTGCATTTTTGTTCCAGTTCACAGTTATGTTATTTTTCTGTAGCTGGAAGCTCTTGTGGGCCGAAATTGCCACTCCGGTGTCATGAGTTGACACATGAGTCTTAAAGTAATTTCGGGATGGTACTTTAATAGGGTTTTCAGCTGACCGTGAAGTTCCCTATTGTATCTTCTTGCTATCTAGTAAGCGGACCTCGCTTTGCTGAACCTACCTTCATACTGCGTATGTCTTTTCCTCTGAACTCACCGTCAATATATGTGGGGGGCTTCTGTCTCCTTTTTGGGGGAATTTCCCTAGAGGTAAGCCAGGTCTGTCTTTTCCTCTATTAGGGTTAGTTAGTCCTCCGGCTGGCGCTAGGCGTCTAGGGATAAAACGTAGGTACGCCACCCGGCCACTGTTAGTTGTGTGGTAGGTTTAGCTCACGGTCAGCTCGAGATTCCATCACCCAAGAGCTGTTCTGTTATTTATGTTCTCTGACGTTCCCTTGCCATTGGGAACCATGACAGTATGGCCGGCCCAGTGTTAAAACCGTTGGCAGAAGAAAGGAGAGAAAAAGAAGTCTGCAGATTTTTTTTTTTTTTTTTTTCCTCTGAGCTTGCTCTATAGTTGACTTAGTTGCATTTCTGCTCTAATTGCAGCCTTTGTCTCTCTCTCTCCTTCTAATCCTTGAATGGCTCTGATCTCACCTGATTAAAATGGATCCTCAGAGTTTGGCTACAGGTTTGAATAATCTTGCTACGAAGGTTCAAAATTTACAGGATTTTGTTATTCATGCTCCTATATCTGAACCTAGAATTCCTATACCAGAATTTTTCTCCGGGGATAGATCTCGTTTCCTGAATTTCAAAAATAATTGTAAATTATTTCTTTCCCTGAGATCTCGCTCCGCTGGAGATCCCGCACAGCAGGTTAGGATAGTAATTTCCTTGCTGCGGGGTGACCCTCAAGACTGGGCATTTGCATTGGCACCCGGGGATTCTGCGTTGCTCAATGTGGATGCGTTTTTTCTGGCTTTGGGGTTGCTTTATGAGGAACCTAACTTAGAGATTCAGGCTGAAAAAGCCTTGATGGCCCTATCTCAAGGGCAAGATGAAGCTGAAATATACTGCCAAAAATTTCGTAAATGGTCTGTGCTTACTCAGTGGAATGAGTGCGCCCTGGCGGCGAATTTCAGAGAGGGTCTCTCTGATGCCATTAAAGATGTTATGGTGGGGTTCCCTGCACCTACAGGTCTGAATGAGTCCATGACAATGGCTATTCAGATTGATCGGCGTTTGCGGGAGCGCAAACCTGTGCACCATTTGGCGGTGTCTTCTGAGAAGGCTCCAGAAAATATGCAATGTGATAGAATTCTGTCCAGAAGCGAACGGCAGAATTTTAGGCGAAAAAATGGATTGTGCTTCTATTGTGGTGATTCAACTCATGTTATATCAGCATGCTCTAAACGTACAAAAAAGGTTGATAAGTCTATTTCAATTGGCACTTTACAGTCTAAGTTTATTCTGTCTGTGACCTTGATTTGTTCATTATCGTCAATTACCGTGGATGCCTATGTCGACTCTGGCGCCGCTTTGAGTATAATGGATTGGTCCTTTGCCAGGCGCTGTGGGTTTGATCTAGAGCCTCTGGAAGTTCCTATACCTCTGAAGGGTATTGACTCTACACCATTGGCTAGTAATAAACCACAATACTGGACACAAGTGACTATGCGTATGAATCCAGACCATCAGGAGATGATTCGCTTCCTTGTGTTGTACAATCTACATGACGTTTTGGTGCTCGGATTACCATGGTTACAATCTCATAACCCAGTCCTTGACTGGAAAGCAATGTCTGTGTTAAGCTGGGGATGTCAGGGGGCTCATGGGGACGTACCTTTGGTTTCCATTTCGTCATCTATTCCCTCTGAGATTCCGGAATTTTTATCTGATTATCGTGATGTTTTTGAGGAGCCTAAGCTTGGTTCACTTCCTCCTCACAGAGATTGCGATTGTACCATAGATCTGATTCCGGGCAGTAAATTTCCAAAGGGTCGTTTATTTAATCTATCTGTACCTGAGCATGCTGCTATGCGAGAATATATTAAGGAGTCCCTGGAAAAGGGACATATTCGTCCTTCTTCATCTCCCTTAGGAGCCGTTTTTTTCTTTGTATCTAAAAAAGATGGCTCTTTGAGGCCGTGTATTGATTATCGACTCTTGAATAAAATTACAGTCAAATATCAGTATCCTCTGCCACTGCTGACTGATTTGTTTGCTCGAATAAAAGGGGCTAAGTGGTTCTCTAAGATTGATCTCCGTGGGGCGTATAATTTGGTGCGAATTAAGCAGGGGGATGAGTGGAAAACCGCATTTAATACGCCCGAGGGCCATTTTGAGTATTTAGTAATGCCTTTTGGTCTTTCAAATGCCCCTTCAGTCTTTCAGTCCTTTATGCATGACATTTTCCGTGAATATTTGGATAAATTTATGATCGTGTATCTGGATGATATTTTGATTTTTTCGGATGACTGGGATTCTCATGTCCAACAGGTCAGGAGGGTTTTTCAGGTTTTGCGGGCTAATTCCTTGTGTGTGAAGGGTTCTAAGTGTATTTTTGGGGTTCAAAAGATTTCTTTTTTGGGGTACATTTTTTCCCCCTCTTCCATTGAGATGGATCCTGTCAAGGTTCGGGCTATTTGTGATTGGACGCAACCTTCTTCTCTTAAGACCCTTCAGAAATTTTTGGGCTTTGCTAATTTTTATCGTCAATTTATAACTGGTTTTTCTGATGTTGCTAAACCTTTGACTGATTTGACCAAAAAGGGTGCTGATGTTGCTGATTGGTCCCCTGCTGCTGTGGAGGCCTTTCGGGAGCTTAAGCGCCGCTTTTCTTCCGCCCCTGTGTTGCGTCAGCCTGATGTTACTCTTCCTTTTCAGGTTGAGGTCGATGCTTCCGAGATCGGAGCTGGGGCGGTCTTGTCGCAGAAAAGTTCCGACTGCTCCGTGATGAGACCTTGTGCGTTCTTTTCTCGAAAATTTTCGCCCGCCGAGCGAAATTATGATATTGGTAATCGGGAGCTTTTGCCTATGAAGTGGGCTTTTGAGGAGTGGCGTCATTGGCTTGAGGGGGCTAGACATCAGGTGGTGGTATTGACCGATCACAAGAATTTGATTTATCTTGAGTCTGCCAGGCGCCTGAATCCTAGACAGGCGCGCTGGTCGTTGTTTTTCTCTCGGTTTAATTTTGTGGTCTCATACTTACCAGGTTCTAAAAATGTGAAGGCGGATGCCCTTTCTAGGAGTTTTGAGCCTGATTCCCCTGGTGATTCTGAACCTACAGGTATCCTTAAGGATGGGGTGATATTATCTGCTGTTTCCCCAGACCTGCGACGGGCTTTGCAGGAGTTTCAGGCGGATAGACCTGATCGTTGCCCGCCTGGTAGACTGTTTGTTCCTGATGATTGGACCAGTAGAGTCATCTCGGAGGTTCATTCTTCTGTGTTGGCAGGTCATCCCGGGATCTTTGGTACCAGGGATTTGGTGGCTAGGTCCTTCTGGTGGCCTTCCCTGTCTCGAGATGTACGAGTTTTTGTGCAGTCTTGTGATGTTTGTGCTCGGGCCAAACCTTGTTGTTCTCGGGCTAGCGGATTGTTGTTATCTTTGCCTATTCCGAAGAGGCCTTGGACTCACATCTCTATGGATTTTATTTCTGATCTCCCTGTTTCTCAGAAAATGTCTGTCATCTGGGTGGTGTGTGACCGTTTTTCAAAGATGGTTCATTTGGTGCCCTTGCCTAAGTTGCCTTCCTCATCTGAGTTGGTTCCTCTGTTTTTTCAAAATGTGGTTCGCTTGCATGGTATTCCGGAGAATATCGTTTCTGACAGGGGGACCCAGTTCGTGTCTAGATTTTGGCGGGCGTTCTGTGCTAGGATGGGCATTGATTTGTCTTTTTCGTCTGCGTTCCATCCTCAGACTAATGGCCAGACTGAGCGAACTAATCAGACCTTGGAGACTTATTTGAGGTGTTTTGTGTCTGCGGATCAGGATGACTGGGTTGCCTTTTTGCCGTTGGCGGAGTTTGCCCTCAATAATCGGGCTAGTTCTGCCACTTTGGTTTCTCCTTTCTTTTGCAATTCGGGGTTTCATCCTCGTTTTTCTTCCGGTCAGGTGGAGTCTTCGGATTGTCCTGGAGTGGATACTGTGGTGGATAGGTTGCATTGGATTTGGGGACAGGTGGTGGACAATTTGGAGTTGTCCCAGGAGAAGACTCGGCATTTTGCTAACCGCCGTCGTCGTGTTGGTCCTCGTCTTCGTGTTGGGGACTTGGTTGTCTTCTCGTTTTGTCCCTATGAGGGTTTCTTCTCCTAAGTTTAAGCCTCGGTTCATCGGCCCGTATAAGATTTTGGAGATTCTTAACCCCGTGTCCTTTCGATTGGACCTCCCAGCATCTTTTTCTATCCATAATGTCTTCCATCGGTCATTATTGCGCAGGTATGAGGTACCGGTTGTGCCTTCCGTTGAGCCTCCCGCTCCGGTGTTGGTTGAGGGTGAATTGGAGTACGTTGTGGAGAAGATCTTGGACTCCCGTGTTTCCAGACGGAAACTTCAGTATCTGGTCAAGTGGAAGGGCTACGGTCAAGAGGATAATTCTTGGGTGACAGCCTCTGATGTTCACGCCTCTGATTTGGTCCGTGCCTTTCATAGGGCTCGTCCTGATCGCCCTGGTGGTTCTTGTGAGGGTTCGGTGCCCCCTCCTTGAGGGGGGGGTACTGTTGTGAGTTTGGTTTTTGGGCTCCCCCGGTGGTCACTGGTGGTACTGGACTTGTGTGCTTCACTTTCTCTGTTCACCTGTTTCCATTAGGATATGGGTGTATCCTATTTAGCCTTGCTGCTCAGTTATTCTAGTGCCGGCCATCAATGTAACCAGAGCCTTTCTGTTGCATGTTCCTGCTTCTAGACTACTATCAGCTAAGTTGGACTCTTAGTCCTAAGTTTGTTTTGCATTTTTGTTCCAGTTCACAGTTATGTTATTTTTCCGTAGCTGGAAGCTCTTGTGGGCCGAAATTGCCACTCCGGTGTCATGAGTTGACACATGAGTCTTAAAGTAATTTCGGGATGGTACTTTAATAGGGTTTTCAGCTGACCGTGAAGTTCCCTATTGTATCTTCTTGCTATCTAGTAAGCGGACCTCGCTTTGCTGAACCTACCTTCATACGGCGTATGTCTTTTCCTCTGAACTCACCGTCAATATATGTGGGGGGCTTCTGTCTCCTTTTTGGGGGAATTTCCCTAGAGGTAAGCCAGGTCTGTCTTTTCCTCTATTAGGGTTAGTTAGTCCTCCGGCTGGCGCTAGGCGTCTAGGGATAAAACGTAGGTACGCCACCCGGCCACTGTTAGTTGTGTGGTAGGTTTAGCTCACGGTCAGCTCGAGATTCCATCACCCAAGAGCTGTTCTGTTATTTATGTTCTCTGACGTTCCCTTGCCATTGGGAACCATGACAGCCTTCTCTTGTGACAGCTTCAAATTGTCCACCACATGATTCCAAATCTGATGCAACCTATCCACCACAACATCCACTCCAGGACAGTCAGAAGGCTCAACCTGACCCGAGGAAAAACGAGGATGAAACCCTGAATTACAAAAAAAAGGCGAAACCAAAGTAGCAGAACTAGCCCGATTATTAAGGGCAAACTCGGCCAATGGCAAAAAAGTCACCCAGTCGTCCTGATCAGCAGAAACAAAACATCTTAAATAGGTTTCCAAAGTCTGATTAGTGCGCTTGGTTTGGCCATTCGTCTGAGGATGGAAGGCCGACGAAAAAGACAAATTAATGCCCATCTTAGCACAAAAGGTCCGCCAAAATCTAGACACAAACTGGGATCCTCTGTCGGAAACAATATTTTCAGGGATCCCGTGCAAACGAACCACATTTTGAAAAAACAGAGGAACCAACTCGGAGGAGGAAGGCAACTTAGGCAAGGGCACCAAATGGACCATTTTAGAAAAACGATCACACACCACCCAAATGACATTCTCTGAGAGACAGGGAGATCTGAAATAAAATCCATGGAAATGTGCGTCCAAGGCCTCTTCGGGACAGGCAAAGGCAACAACAAGCCACTGGCACGAGAACAGCAAGGCTTAGCCCGAGCACAAATTCCACAAGACTGCACAAAGGAACGCACATCCCGCGACAAGGAAGGCCACCAGAAGGACCTAGCCACCAAATCTCTGGTACCAAAAATCCCAGGATGGCCTGCCTCAACCGAAGAATGAACCTCGGAAATAACTCTGCTGGTCCATCTATCCGGGACAAACAGTCTCTCCGGTGGACAACGGTCAGGTCTATCCGCCTGAAACTCCTGCAGCACTCGTCGCAAATCTGGGGAGATGGCAGACAAAATCACCCCTTCTCTGAGGATACCAGCTGGCTCTGAATCACCAGGAGAGTCAGGCACAAAACTCCTAGAAAGAGCATCAGCCTTCACATTCTTCGAACCAGGCAGGTATGAGACCACGAAATCAAAACGAGAGAAAAACAACGACCAACGAGCCTGTCTAGGATTCAGCCGCTTGGCCGACTCGAGATAAATCAAATTCTTGTGATCAGTCAAGACCACCACACGATGCTTAGCTCCCTCGAGCCAATGTCGCCACTCCTCAAATGCCCACTTCATAGCCAACAACTCCCGATTACCAACATCATAATTCCGCTCGGCAGGCGAAAACTTTCTTGAAAAGAAAGCACATGGCTTCATCACAGAGCCATCAGAGCTTCTCTGCGACAAAACAGCCCCCGCTCCAATCTCAGAAGCATCAACCTCGACCTGGAAAGGAAGGGAGACGTCTGGCTGACATAAGACCGGAGCCGAAGAAAACCGGCGCTTCAGCTCCCGAAAGGCCTCAACAGCCACAGGAGACCAATTAGCAACATCAGAACCCTTCTTGGTCAAATCCGTCAATGGCTTAATAACACCAAAAAAATTAGCGATGAAGCGACGGTAAAAATTAGCAAAACCCAAGAACTTCTGAAGACTCTTAACAGATGTAGGCTGAGTCCAGTCATGAATAGCCTGAACCTTGACTGGGTCCATCTCAATAGCAGAAGGAGAAAAAATGAAACCCAAAAAAGAGACCTTCTGGACTCCAAAAAGACATTTTGAGCCCTTCACAAATAAAGCATTGGCACGCAGGACCTGAAACACCATCCTGACCTGCTTAACATGGTACTCCCAATCATCCGAAAAAAACAGAATATCATCCAGATACACAATCATAAATTTATCCAGATATTCGCGGAAGATGTCGTGCATAAAGGACTGAAAGACAGAAGGAGCGTTAGAAAGTCCAAAAGGCATCACCAAGTACTCAAAATGGCCTTCGGGCGTATTAAATGCAGTTTTCCATTCATCACCCTGCTTAATACGCACAAGGTTATACGCACCACGAAGATCTATCTTGGTGAACCAACTAGACCCCCTAATGCGAGCAAACAGATCAGATAACAATGGCAAAGGATACTGAAATTTGACCGTGATTTTGTTTAGAAGGCGATAATCAATACAAGGTCTCAAGGAACCATCCTTCTTAGCCACAAAAAAGAACCCCGCACCAAGAGGGGAGGAGGAGGGGCGAATAAGTCCTTTCTCCAAAGACTCCTTTATATAACTCCGCATAGCAGCATGCTCCGGCACTGACAAATTGAAAAGTCGTCCCTTAGGAAACTTACTACCAGGAATCAAATTTATAGCACAATCACAATCCCTATGAGGAGGTAGAGAACTGAGTTTGGGCTCATCAAATACATCCTGGTAATCTGACAAAAACGCAGGGACCTCAGAAGGAGTGGATGAAGCAATTGACACCACAGGAGCATCGCCATGAATTCCCTGACAACCCCAACTTGACACAGACATTGCTTTCCAATCTAGGACTGGATTATGAGTCTGCAACCATGGCAGGCCCAACACGACAACATCATGCAAATTATGCAATACAAGAAAGCGAATCACCTCCTGATGAACAGGAGTCATGCACATGGTCACTTGTGTCTAGTACTGAGGTTTATTCGTAGCCAATGGTGTAGCATCAATTCCCCTTAGTGGAATAGGGAATTTTAAAGGCTCCAAAACAAAACCACAGCGCCTGGCAAATGACAAATCCATCAGACTCAGGGCAGCACCTGAATCCACAAAAGCCATAACCGGGTAAGATGACAGGGAACAAATCAGGGTAACAGACAAAATAAACTTAGGCTGTAAAGTACCGATGGTGACAGATTTATCAATCTTTTTTGTGCGCTTAGAGCATGCTGAGATAACATGAGCTGAGTCACCACAGTAAAAGCACAACCCATTTTGCCGTCTATAATTTTGCCGTTCACTTCTGGTCAGAATTCTATCACATTGCATAGACTCAGGTGTCCGTTTAGAAGACACCGCCAAATGGTGCGCAGGTTTGCGCTCCTGCAAACGCCGATCAATCTGAATGGCCAGAGTCATTGACTCATTCAGACTTGCAGGCGTAGGGAACCCCACCATGACATTCTTAATGGCTTCAGAAAGACCTTTTCTGAAATTTGCAGCCAGGGCACACTCATTCCATTGAGTAAGCACCGACCATTTCCGAAATTTCTGGCAGTACACCTCTGTATCATCTTGCCCCTGAGAGAGGGCCAACAACGCTTTTTCAGCCTGGTTCTCAAGATTAGGTTCCTCATAGAGCAATCCAAGGGCCAGAAAAAATGCATCCACACTGAGCAATGCAGGATCCCCTGGAGCCAATGCGAAAGCACAATCTTGAGGATCGCCACGCAAGAAAGAAATAATAATCTTAACTTGCTGAACAGAATCCCCAGAGGAACGAGGTTTCAAAGAAAGAAACAACTTGCAATTGTTCTTAAAATTCAGGAACCTAGATCTATCTCCAGAAAACAACTCCGGAATAGGTATTCTAGGCTCTGACATAGGACTGTGCACAACAAAATCCTGAATACTTTGTACCCTTGCAGCAAGATGATCCACACTGGAGGCTAAACTCTGGATATCCATATCAGCAGCTGAACTCAGAGCCACACCAAGATTAAGAGGAGGAGAGAAGCCAGACACAAAGCAGCTAGACACACGGCAGCAAAAAAAAAAAAAAAATCTCCAAGCTTCTTTTCACCTGCTTCTGCCATGCAATTAACACTTTACCAGGCCGGCTGTACTGTTATGATCCTAGTGGCAAGGATCGCAGGTCGGACTAGCTAAGCAACTGAACAGACTACTAGCTCTGGGGAAGTGGTAACTAGATTGACCGCAACCTGATCCTATCCGCAAACAACTATAAGTAGCCGTGGAACGTTACCTAAAAATCCTAGACGTCTCTTCACGGCCTGAGAAACTGACTATTCCTGGAGGGAAAGAAAGTCCTCTCTTGCCTCAGTGGAATGACCCCAAAGATATAGAATAGCCCCCCACAAATATTAACGGTGAGTTAAGGGGAAAGCACAAACACAGAGATGAAATCAGATTTAGCAAATGAGGCCCGCTAATACTAGATAGCAGAAAATAGGAAGGGAACTGTGCGGTCAATAAAAAACCCTATTCAAAATATCCACGCAGAGATTGCTCGAGCCCCCGCACCAACTAACGGTGCGGGGGAAGCAACTCTGTACCCCAG
Source organism: Ranitomeya variabilis (assembly GCF_051348905.1). Classification (NCBI taxonomy): domain Eukaryota; kingdom Metazoa; phylum Chordata; class Amphibia; order Anura; family Dendrobatidae; genus Ranitomeya; species Ranitomeya variabilis. The sequence continues at coordinate 100,719,199 of NC_135237.1, forward strand.
AGCTTACCAGCAAAAAGAAATCACATATTAGCAAGCTGGACTAGACTCATCATACACAGAAATCATATTGCAGGCAGATGAGCAAAAAATATTCAAACAGAACTTAGCTTATCCTGAAGAGGCAGAAAACGAGATAATCAGGAGTAATCAGAATAGCACTGAATACATTGACAGCCGGCAACAAGTGGAAGTGAAGCAGAGCTAAATAGGAGCCTCCCTGGTGAATAATGAGGCAGCTGATCCAGCCAGACCCGCAGGATAATAAACCAAACCACCAGGGGGAGCCAAAAAACCAAAGTCACACAATACCATCTGTGACCACAAGAGGGAGCCTGAAAACGGAGTTCACAACAGGAGAGGCCGGGGAATAGCGGGGGGACAGGTGGATTATTTGGACAGCAGAGTTTAGAATAGATTGGAGGGGTGCGAGAGTGTTCGAGGGGAGGTCACAGAGCAGGAGGTTGCAGTAGTCAAGGCGGGAGATGATGAGGGCATGGACTAGGGTTTTTGCAGATTCTTGGTTTAGGAATGTACGGATCTGTGAAATATTTTTGGTTGAAGGCGGCAGGAAGTGGAAAGGGCTTGGATATGTGGTTTGAAGGAGAGATCAGTGTCAAGGATTACCCCAAGGCAGCGAGCAGCGGGCAGCCGTTTACTGTAATGGATAGGTCTGTTGGGGGGGTCGCGTGACATTTGGGGAAAGATGATGAATTCTGTTTTGTCCATGTTAAGTTTTAGAAATCTAGCGGAGAAGAAGGATGAAATTGCGGACATTGAGGGATTCTGGTTAGTAGGGTGGTAGTTGTCATTTTACTGTTTACACACGATGATGTGCTGTCAAACACTATTTTTTTGTGCAGTACAAAAGGTCGTTTCATTTAACGAATGAGCATTTTGCTCGTTCATCAGGTGTTTGGCAAGCTGTTTAAACTGCAAGATAATCAAGCATTCTTAGCAATGCTCATTCACAATAATCATGACATGAAAATAGACCTTAAAGAAGCACTGCCATCAACGTTTTATCTTAATATATTGCAGTCATCACATTATATATAGCACTGTGTACTTACAATTGCTCATTTTGCCTTTCTACCCAAATAGTTCTTCTGTTTTCTCTGCTCTATGTAGAAACAGGAAGTTTCTTGTCCTTACATTTATCATTCCCCTCTTCAACGCCTGATCCAGCTACTCCTTTCTCCCTGCTGAGGGGATTTTTGCCGTGACTTATGACTCATATGAGGAAAATTGACCTCCTGCTCCTACATAGAGCTTAGAAGGATTCAGTTAGTCAGTTTTTAATCATGTGATGTCATAGACCTCATGGAAAAGAGAAGAATTAGCTGGGTAGAAAGGCAAAATGAGCAATGGTAAATACACAGTGATATATAATATGATTGCAATATATTAAGAGGATAAAAACGTAGACAAGAGTGCTTCTTTAAATCACTTCGATTAGAGCCAGTGTTCCCAATAAATGATCCCAAAATATGTAATGAACATATATCCTACAACTATACACAATAGATGAACAGATCGATCCCTGTGATGGATCAAATATGTGTAAAATTTCGTGAAATTAGCAGTTCCAAGCAAATTTGAACACTTTCCGATTTAATTAAAAACGAAAATGCATGGTCGCCATTTTGGTGAACTATTTATGGCTAGCAAATGGCAAAATAGACAAAACAAAAAAACTAATACTTGCCTCACTGCTCAACTTTCTTGCTACCCTGCTGCTCGCCATCCAATCCTCTTCTTTTTGACGTCGCGGGTGGCATCTCTGGCTTCTTCACTATAGACCAAGACGTCTGGCCACCATCAGGACTTGGGAATCACTATGATTCATAGGTTTGTAGCGACCTTACAAAGAACAATGACCAGGATGGAAGTCATGGCTCAAAGTAAAGAGGGCAGACATGCGGCATGCGAGTGCAGAAGAAGACCTGATGGCTGTCACCAAGCAGCTGGGACGTCTGTTAAAAGTGAGCCATAAGATATTAGCTTCTTTTTATTTACTTTTTTTTTTCATCTTATATCTTTTATGCCCTGAGATCTGGGGAGACTCACAACATAATAAGGAACATTTGCAGCTAATCTAATTTTTGGAGAAAATTAATCAAAGCAAGTAAGCTTGAATCCCAAACGATCCACTTATCACTACTATACATCAAAACCAATAGGAGCCTCCATTTGATTGTATCCTGTCACATTCCGTAGGAATCATGGAATTTTCATTTACCTCTGTGTGAAACAAATTTGCAATGCGCTACGTGTGGCACGTGGCATTTTTATGCCAGGTTTGACACATTCACATCCAAGTTTTTATTTTCTTATATCCTAAATAAAGCAAAGCCTTCCAGCAGAAAAAGTATTTTCCTCGTGTAAACATTCAATATAGATCATGATCAGACATGACTGTCTCGCACTCCACGCTTTGATAAACCTAGAGGAAAATAATAATCTTTGCGGGGTAAATTTTTACTGGGGTGTTCTCGCTTGGATACTATATTTAATGTACCATGTAAAACCTGTCAGCAGCTTTACAAGCAAACACATGCTGCTTTCTCTGTCACAATCCCAAAATCAATTTTCAAGCTGTGAGGTGTAATGGTGCCATAACTCTGTCATACCAGCTCAGTTTTCTAACACTTATTACAGCCAATAATTTTTACTCGTATCTCCAATCTTATTTCACCCATGGCGGCTCGACCCCTCTGCCCGGAAACATGGGGCGTCTGAATTCAAGGTCTCTGTATATATTGACAGTATAACACTTATTTCAGTTGTGGGCAACGAATGGGTTAACAGGATGATCTTACACAATATGATTGTTTAGGCCCAACACAATACCATAATCACCCTAATGATAAAAAGAATAGAAAATGCTTGATTATGACTTATTTTGTAGATGAGCAGCTGCACGGCAACAGAGAATTCCCATTCTGACAACTAAATTTCTTCAAAAGAAAAAATAAATTTTGGATGTGTCTTCAGTAAAAAAAAAAAAAAGGCAGAGTTATAGTAATTGTATTATATTTAAAAAAAAATACTAAATATATTAAAATTCCAAAAATAAATACAAAATAATGAATAAAAATAGAAAAAAAATCTACACAAGAAATATAAAAAATTTACAAATGCTCTGAAACTAGCCAAAACCTTATTACTTAGAATAAAATATTGGGAGACGATATGGAAAATAAAAAAGTCACCAAAGGACACACACACGTAAGTAGGAATATTAAATCTTAGTCATCGTGATTCGTGACGAGTCAGACACAACCTGGAGTCACCCCACTGTGAATATTTTGCCCATTACGGAGGCAAATTACATTCTCCCACTGCCTGTCTATTTATCTTCTTCATATCCATATGGGAAAATTATAATCAGAACAGGCAGCCTGTTATGAGCAGATTTCGTTAACAGAGCTATGTATCAATCAGCAGGAACAGTCATCAACAAGCTACAAGGAAGATGTCATCTGATGTTACGGAAACAAACTGTGGAAGAAACGATCAGTGACACAAACTATCTAGAAAATAAAGAAATATAGTGGAAAACTCAGGATATGATCACATCAGAGAATGTCCTTCCTTTTCATTAAATGATCAGAAATGATTACAAATAAGTAAAAACATACTTGGCATCATTTACTTTCAATCTGTTGCAATTACAAGCGCATGATCTTCATTGTCATCAGTTTCTAGAATCCGATTATGGGATGACAGAAGATAAAAATGAATGAAGTAGATTACATTAGTTGTCATCAATTTAGGGCATAATATTATATATAAAAGTAAAATTTTTACCCAAAAAAGGTTGCAAACTTAAGTTCATCCAGAAATAGCGGACAATTCTTCATCTGTATTGATCCGTATACCATCCTTATACAATCTGTACGACATACGGGTTTTTTTTTTACATCAGTGGGAAATAAAATACTAGACCAAAGACAGTTTCCTAAGTTAATAATGGCAATGTATCAGGAAAAATCAGATGCTATCAGAGCTATGGGGTCAGAAAGCCAAACCACCGACTCCGACTCCTTAAATTTTCCTGACCTTCGACTCAGACTCCACAGCACTGCCTCTCTACTGAGCTGTACATAAAGTGAAGCACAGATTCATCTCAACTAAAAGCTGAGATCAGGAACAGAACAGAAATTTATAGGAAATGTCATAACTTTACCAAATTCTTATGAAAAAATTTACAGCACATCCTGCACTGAACTACTGATCCCAATTTATTATATATTTTAGGAGTTGGACCATTTCATACCAACTCTAAGGCTGCCGTCACACTAGCAGTATTTGGTCAGTATTTTACATCAGTATTTGTAAGCCAAAACCAGGAGTGGGTGATAAATGCAGAAGTGGTGCATATGTTTCTATTATACTTTTCCTCTAATTGTTCCACTCCTAGTTTTGGCTTACAAATACTGATGTAAAATGCTGACCAAATACTGCTAGTGTAACGGCAGCCTTAGTCTGCCTCCACTAAAATGGACACAGACTCCGACTCCACAGCCCCGAATGCTATACGGTTGATCTGTATGTGATCCGGTCTTTTTGCCCACCCATACACTTGAATAAATGAGTTTCATCTGAAATGTGGAAGAGAATAGCAAATGCTGTGATTTTTTTCATGTGGACATTTGGCCTGAGTGGAAAAAAAAAACTCAGAGGGTAAATACAATCATGTGAAAGTAGACTTATGCCAAGTTCATATGGACTTATGAAAAAAAAATTGGTTTTTCATCTGGATTTTCATCCATATTGTCATTGGTTTTCCATTCATATGCCAGCCGGGTGCCTTTGTTATGTCTATTTCTGACAGTTAAAAAATGACAACAATTAAAAAATGTACGAGGCCAAATACAGTTTCCTGTGTTAAAGGGGCTATCTGGAACTTTGCTTATTTTTTTGTTTGTTACTAAGAACCTACCAGCATGTAGATGCTAACTAACATGCCTCTTCTACCCAGTGACGGTCACAGAGCGCTCCAGCAGGCGATTCCCCCTCTTCTGGTGATGTCACGTTGACAGAGCAGCTACTTCTCTTTCACTATGCTCTGTTGATGGGGGGTCCCTGCTGACATAATGCTAATTTAAAGCTGGTTCCCAGCTGCCTAACTTCAAGGAGCCAGCTATCAATCATCATGACGTTGGCTGTGACGCCTCGTCGACAGAGCAGATTAGAAGAGAAAGAGCTGCTCTGCTGATGTGAGGTCAAAGGAAGCAGAAGAATCGTCTGAGCCAGAACAGATTGTCGTCAGGCAGAATAGGCTGGTAATTAACAACTGCCGGTAAGTTTTTAACCCCATAAGAAAAAATAACCAAAGACCAGAATAAGCCTTTTAATAATTGCAATGTGTCCACAAAAAAAGCAGATGCTACGTAGATGATCGTTTTTTGTGCACACCCACACACTTGAATAGGCAAGTCTCATCTGACATCCTCTTTACACACAGACACTCAATCCATTTGTAAAAACTGTCATCTAGACAATATTTCCAATGACATTGGTCAGTGTCGTGTCTGTTTTCTAGTGAATGTAACCAGGGCCGGACTGGGACTGAAATTCAGCCCTGGCATTTTTAAGCACACAGGCCCACGTCTTGTAACTTCTGTAATCTTGCTCTCTAGATAGTCCAAGTACAGGTCAGCAGCATACAATCAAAACGTTTTGTGTTGCGGACCTGCATAGCCAACAGCCACTGAATTATGGCCAACTTAGATGAGCCAATAATCATGAAATGTGTGTTGGTGCGTCTTGCTGATTATTGCTCATTTAAATAGGTCAGTAATCACCTGATGTAAGAGCAAAATGATGATTAGTCACGTGAGATGATTTTTAGCCGGCTTAAAAATCAAGGTTCTTGGTAGCATATTGCCCCAGACTTGCGCTCCTGAGAACAGGACATTATTTATTTTCCATTATAGTCTATGGTGCTGCTCACATGCCCATATGCTTTTGCAGACTGTGTCCCCAAATAAAAATCAGAGACATTTTTCGTTTTTTATCGTTGTCGCATACAAAATGACCTATACAGGTCTATGAACCTGTGCCAATCACGGACAGCACATAGACAGCACCAGCGTACACTTTGCGTGGTCCGTGATTAACATTGTAATGTATAGGAGAAGCTTTTAATTAATTTTTTTCATAAGTGAAAATCACTTACGTTTCAGTCTGGGGGCAAGCACACATTACCGGGCCATGTGTAGTGACTCATTAACCAGTTTACCGATGTCTTACCTTCCTTACCGAAGCAGCAGAGGTAACTTTTAAAAAACGAGACTGGACAGATCGTTTTCATGTTGGGATGCATGTATTTTGTGGCTGCAGAACCAAGGTAAGGGTGTGTGCACACATCTTTTTCAGGCGGATTGCGGCAGGCACCCCCCACCTGAAAAAGCACCTCAAACCTGCCGCATAACATGAACTTGGTGCACAGCAATGTAAAACGACATTGCTTTACCTGCTCCGTATGTTGTTACTTCTTTCAACTGCTTCAGTGCTTGAAAACTGAGGCCATTAAAAGAAGTAGCACAGTGTCACTTGCAACTATAACAGAAACTATCGTGAAAAGACGTCGGTGGCACAGAAAAACATGGCGCCTTCATGTAAAAGACTTGAGATGCTTTCCTGAAGCAGCTCTGCCACCTGAAATAAAATGCCGTGTGCACATACCCTAGATACAAACACTAGGCTACAGCATCCAGCAAACGCTGAATACAAGAATCATTCTAAGGCCAGGGTCACACTTGCGAGTCTCTCACTTCCGGCACTGTCGCCGGCAGTAGGGACCGGAGTGTGCGGCTGCATGTATTTCAATGCAGCTGAACGCTCCACTCCCAAGTGATGACGACAGTGCCGGGTATGGAAGCAAGAGACTCGAGTGAGTTTCTCGCATTGCACTCGCAAGTGTGACACCGGTCTAAGGGCCAATGCAGACGGCAATGTATATTCTCTCATCTGATAGAATCAGCAGTTTGCGTTGCCCTTCGAACTTACAGCGCAGGCGCCGGGGCCGCAGCAGGACACACGGGCGACTGCTGCGTGTTAACTTCCTCAAAGTGGTCACTGTTGCGGCTGCTGCTCCGACCGTGGAAGGTCGTCTGGGAAGTGAGGGACACACCGCAGTGGTCACTGACAAGGCGGTAAATCCGGGAGCCCCAGTGGGACGTTAATGAAGGCAGAGAGTATTGAGTGACTGCTGGGAGGCATTTGTGTTTGGGGGGAAAAGACATGCCCCTCCCCCGGACAAATTAGAGGTATCAGGGACAAATTATAAAAATGATTATTTTAGCATTGAAAGGGAGCACAACTAAAAGAGCCACCTTGACAGAATGCAGCATTAGTGCTACACAAGGTGGCTCTTTTAGTTAAAAACGCCTGGGGGGGTGACAGGTTCCCTTTAAATACAACAACTCAAAGTGTTTTGTTTGGGGGTAAGCAGGGGGTCAGGAGTCAATATACATGTCGGTGTGGGGCATGTTTCCACGCTGTGTACTGGCAGCGCTTTGGACGCAGTGGATCCCGGCTCTGCCAAAAACGCTGCCCCCTTTTGTACATGCGGTGATACCGCATTGTATCTATACATAGGACAGGGAGGGATATTTATTTTGTGGAGACTGATTGTCTCCGCAAGATAGACATGCTGCAGTCTATAAAGACGCGTCGCATGTGCGTAATTTTGGGTGTGTCATCACCCGCATCCCTGAACGCATAGTGGAGATGGGATTTCATAAAATCCCCTCCACTGTGCTGTAACATCTCGACACTGCGGCTGTACGCCCCGTTCAAGCCACAGCAAATCCAGACCAAATACGCCCCGTGTGCACATACCCTAAGGCAGCACAGAGAAGGTAAAGGCGGCTGCATTTGTTGACAGACTCAAACACTGGTGATATGTTCCCTTTAAAAATATATTAGTGTGCACAAATCTGCAACACAGGGCAGTAAAATGCAAGTCACGGACATACAGGGTGGGCAGCCTGGGGGGTCATGATTCTGCAGCATTACAGTACACACACACATACAGTACATATACAGACACATAAGGTGCATATATATATATATATATATATATATATATATATATATATATAAACACACACACATATACACACAGTACATATATACATATACTCAAACTACAGACACATGCCCTGCACATATACACAGTTTACACATTGAGCATACACATATATACTCACTCCTTTCTACAGGCAGCTGGATTTCTTCATCTGATGATGCATCCTAGGAGCAGGGGATTTCAGCTCTGTTGCTAGAGCAGTCATTGCACACACAGGCATGGGCCCTCCTGTCCTGCTCTCGGCCGTGCATCCTCCAGCTCTGATCCGGCAGAGGAGGGAACGCTGCAGCTGCTATTGGAGGAGCTCAGTGCTGGGATCTTCCAGTCTTTTTCTCCTCACAGCACTGTCCCCGCCCACCTCCTCATTGGTTTCTGTAGCTCCCCTGCTTGTTTTCATTGGCTGAGTGCCAGACAGCAGCAGTGCTGGCGATATGGATCTGGTGCGGCCTCCTAGAGAGGTATGTATGTAAATTATCCCCGCCGGCCATGAGCAGGAGCTGGGACATGGCCGGGGATAAATGCCTCCCTTCCCCCCCCACCTTGCCTCTGCCCTTCCTTCTCACTGTGGACTCCTGTGTCCCACTGCTGCTGCTCACATGTACAGAGCAGTTGAGACCGCGCCTCCTTCTTCTCCTGAGCGGCTCCTGTCCTGTCACATCAATGGTGCTCCTGCAGAGGGAGCGGCCCACGGCAGGGGGCGGCCCCTCTGGCAAATGCCAGAAGTGCCCTATGGCCAGTCCGGCCCTGAATGTAACACAGACAACACACGTGCGTAAAGCAGCCACAGTTTATACTCTGGGAAATAATTGGCAAATGTAAAATTCCATACCATTTAGCATTCCGAGATAAAAGACAGCATTCACTAGTGAGCATCCTTTTCTGAAATGATCTGTCATATATTCCAACCAGTTTGCTTCCAGACCAATGATGGCATTTTTTTCCCTTGTGATCTTCATGGGGATTTTTACTGTGTAATATTTTCGATACCTTTGTTGTGTCTTCGGTTTGTTAAAAAGAGCCAAAATCTCAGATTCTGAAAAAGAAAAGATGACAATTTCATTTCTATAGACAGCTCAAAATTATTAGTGCAGCTTCCATACACGCACTCCAATCATGCTACAACACAAAGAGGGGGCAAACTACCATGTCTAGTCTGTAGGTTGGGCAGTTTAGTAAGGCTAAATCTCCTTGAATTGCTTACCGATAGAGGTTTCCAAAAGCTTCTCCTATCAAACAGTTTGCGATGGCATCAAAGTGCTGTCAGATTATTCATGGACCCAGGATTTTGGCGAGTTTGATCAAAGACTCAGGTCAATATCGGTCATATCTCCATGATTTTTGTGCAGACCACTTAGTCCGCAACAATACACAGACATGTGAGCAGCCCCATAGACTCTAAGGCCGGCGTCACACTGGCGAGTTTTACGGACGTAAGAGCGCAGAAACTACGTCCGTAAAACTCGCATTACATACGGCACAATTATTCTCAATGGGGCTGCTCCTATTAGCCGTATATTACGGTTCAGTATTATATGGCTTTCTACGGCCGTACAAAATCGCAGCATGCTGCGTTTGTCAGCGTATTGCGCAAAAAAAATCGCTAATGAAAGTCTATGGGGGCGAGAAAAATACGGATTCCACACGGACCTGCAGTGTGACTTGCGAGAAATACGCAGCGGTGTTAGTGAAAAGTCGGTAATTCAATTGCCGGCTTTTCATTTCTCCTGCACAAACCCGACAGGATATGAGACATGGTTTACATACAGTAAACCATCTCATATCCCCTTTTTTTTTGCATATTCCACACTATTAATGTTAGTAGTGTGTATGTGCAAAATTTCAGCGCTGTAGCTGCTGAAATAAAGGGTTAAATGGCGGAAAAAATTGGCGTGGGCTCCCGCGCAATTTTCTCCGCCAGAATGGTAAAGCCAGTGACTGAGGACAGATATTAATAGCCTAGAGAGGGTCCATGGTTATTGGCCCCCCCGTGGCTAAAAACATCTGCCCCCAGCCACCCCAGAAAAGGCACATCTGGAAGATGCCCCTATTCTGGCACTTGGCCACTCTCTTCCCACTCCCGTGTAGCGGTGGGATATGGGGTAATGAAGGGTTAATGCCACCTTGCTATTGGAAGGTGACATTAAGCCAGATTAATAATGGAGAGGCGTCAATTATGACACTTATCCATTATTAATCCAATTGTTGAAAAGGGTTAAAAAACACACACACACATGATTTAAAAGTATTTTAATGAAATAAACACAGCGGTTGTTGTAATAATTTATTGTTCTCTCAATCCATCAGGAACACCCTCGCTTGGAAAAATAATAAACGCACAAGATACATACCTTCTGGTGAACCGTCTCGTCCCACGATGTAATCCATCTGAAGGGGTTAACTAATATTACAGGCAGGAGCCCTGCTAAATGCAGCTGTGCTCCGTGCCTGTAATCCCCGGCGAATGAATGAAATGTAGGTCATTGACCTACATTTCCTTCAGTCGCGGTGATGCGCCCCCTGGTGGATGTCCCCATATGACCTGGAGCGTGGGAAAAAGTTCCCAGGCTGCAGTTCATGAGAACATCCACCAGAGGGCGCCTCACCGCGACTCAATGTAAGTACAGATCACTGCTTTCCTTTCAGCACCCGGGGATTACAGGCACGGAGCACAGCTGCATTAGCAGGGCTCCTGCCTGTAATATGAGTTAACCCCTTCAGATGGATTACTTCGTGGGACGAGACGGTTCACCAGAAGGTATGTATCTTGTGCGTTTATTATTTTTCCAAGCGAGGGTGTTCCTGATGGATTGAGAGAACAATAAATTATTACAACAACCGCTGTGTTTATTTTATTAAAATACTTTTAAATCATGTGTGTGTGTGTTTTAACCCTTTCCAACAATTGGATTAATAATGGATAGGTGTCATAATTGACGCCTCTCCATTATTAATCTGGCTTAATGTCACCTTCCAATAGCAAGGTGGCATTAACCCTTCATTACCCCATATCCCACCGCTACACGGGAATGGGAAGAGAGTGGCCAAGTGCCAGAATAGGCGCATCTTCCAGATGTGCCTTTTCTGGGGTGGCTGGGGGCAGATGTTTTTAGCCACGGGGGGGCCAATAACCATGGACCCTCTCCTGGCTATTAATATCTGTCCTCAGTCACTGGCTTTACCATTCTGGCGGAGAAAATTGCGCGGGAGCCCACGCCAATTTTTTCCGCCATTTAACCCTTTATTTCAGCAGCTACAGCGGTGAAATTTTGCACATACACACTACTAACATTAGTAGTGTGGAATATGCAAAAAAAAGGGGATATGAGATGGTTTACTGTATGAAAACCATGTCTCATATCCTGTCGGGTTTGTGCAGGAGAAATGAAAAGCCGGTAATTGAATTACCGGCTGTTCACAGATATCGCGCTGAATGAAATCTAAATACAGAATATATATATATGTGTCTCAATTACATATATATATATATATATATACTGTATACATGTTTTCCCGAACATTTGAGCACATAAATCCATTAGATGTCGGTTTTGCAAGCCTGCGCGAAAATCTCGCAGTACGGATGCCATACGGATTACATACGGAGGATGCCATGCGCAAAATACGCTGACACACCCTGACTACGGATCACTATTTTGGGAACATTTCTCCGTATTACGGCCGTAGTACGGACGTAAAAAACGGACCGTATTGTCTTACGCCGAGTGTGACGCCGGCCTAATAGGTATGAGTTTTATCAGTAAAAAACATAGAACTCATATGAGAAAAACTTATTTCGGAATGAGCCCTAAATCTGTTTTTACACGTCCATTAATCAAGGCTTAAGTACAGACCGTGATGTACAGGTTGGCCATGGAGCTCCTGACCTGAACTCAACAGCCCCAGACATCATGGTTTGTTCTCAGACAGTGAATGCTGTAGGGCAGCATGAATCACTTAACAGGTCCCCCTTAAGGATTTCATTGGTATGCAGATTTATAAGTACTGCACACTACTTTGTATCCATTTTATGAATACCGGTAGTTGTTTTTTGCATAAATTTTACAGCTGTACTTCATATAAGGCTAGGCTCACATTTATACAGTGTATTCTAGACATATACACTAGAATTGCAAAAAACTGTATTCAGACACATATGACAAAGTATCTATACAATAAAATGGCCAAGATGTAATAAAAAAAAGTTATTTTGATGACGCTTTCTTAAGTTTTCTGTTGTATTGAATATTTTAGGACATACAAAAAAGTAATAAAAGCAATACCTTTGAATATGTCTAAAACTTATACATTTTCTGTCTGTGCCTTGAAAAACTAGGTGAGAGAATAATGTAGAAAAAAAAGTATTTAGACAGACATAGTTTGATATATGGCGCACTCTTTTTTGACATGTAATACATTATATGATTATGTACAAATGTGGACTTAGACTAAGGCCTGTTTCACACGTCAGTGGCTCCGGTACGTGTGGTGACAGTTTTCTCACGTACCGGAGACACTGACTCACGTAGGCACATTAAAATAAATGTGTCTCTGCACATTTCAGCGTGTTTTCACGGACCGTGTGTCCGTTTGAAAAACACGGAGACATGTCAGTGTTCGTGGGAGCGCACGTATCACACGGACCCATTAAAGTCAATGGGTCCGTGTAAACACGTACCGCACACGGATGCTGTCCGTGTGCCGCCCGTGTGCCGACTGAGGACCGCACGGACAGTGCAGGAGACAGCGCTAGAGTTAAGCGCTGTCCCCAGCGTGTGGTGCTGAAGCCGCCATTCATTCCTTCTCCCCAGCAGCGTTCGCTGGAGAGAAGGAATGAAAAATCATGGTTTTTTTTATTTTTTTGTTTTTAAAATAAAGTTCCCGGTCACCTGCCGCCTCCCACCCCCTGTGCGCCCGCCCGCTGGCATTAAAATACTCACCCAGCTCCTGCGATGTCTCCTCTTAGCGCCGCAGCTTGTCCTGTATGAGCAGTCACGTGGTGCCGCTCATTACAGTGATGAGTATGCGGCTCCACCTCCCATAGGGCCGCTTACTGTAGCGCTGTCTCCTGCACGGTCCGTGTGGTACTCAGTCGGCACACGGGCGGCACACGGCTGCCACACGTGTGCCACACTGATGTGCCACGTGAGCTCACGGACACACGGACACGGATAACTCCGGTACCGATTTTTCCGGTACCGGAATTATCTGGATGTGTGAGACTGGCCTAAGATGTATTTTTTTTTAAATGCTCATATGATGAGTTTGTGGTATTTTAGGACATTGTATGTGGATTATTTTTCACAAGTTTTCAGGAGCTTTCTCCATAGCAACCTTTCTTTCTTATATTACTCGGTCCTTCATCGCCAAACTTCCCTGACCCTGTACTTAGGACATACAAAGGGCAAGAAGGCTTGGAAGGACTTCTGCCATTATCTTATGAATTACACACGTGGTCAAAATTGTTGGTATCTGCCGTTTAATGACAGAAAAACCCACAATGGTAACAGAAATAACTTGAATCTGAGAAAATTAATAATAAATAAAAGATCTATGAAAATGAACAAATGAAAGTCAGACATTGCTTTTCAACCATGCTTCCACAGAATTTAAAAAAAATAAATAAAACTCATGAAATAGGCCTAGACAAAATGATGGTACCCGTAACTTAATATTTTGTTGCACAACCTTTTGAGGCAAACACTGCAATCAAATGATTACTGTATCTGTCAATGAGACATCTGCACCTCTCGACAGGTATTTTGGCCAATCCTCAAGAGCAAACTGCCCCAGTTGTCTCTTCCAGACGGCATGCTTCAGCTCTTTCCAAAGATGCTCAATAGGTCAGGGCTCATAGAAGGCCACTTCAGAATAGTCCAATGTTTTCCTCTTAGCCATTCTAGGGTGATTTAGCTGTGTGTTTTGGGTCATTATCCTGCTGCAAGACCCATGACCTGCGACGGAGACCAAGCTTTCTGTCACTGGGCAGCACATTTCTCTCTAGAATCCCTTGATAGTCTTGAGATTTCATTGTAACCTGCACAGATTCTAGACACCCTGTGCCAGATGCAGCAAAGCAGCTCCAGAACATAACAGAGCCTCCTCCAGGTTTCACAGTAGGGACAGTGTTCTTTTCTTGATATGCTTCATTTTTCCATCTGTGAACATAGAGCTGATGTGCCTTGCCAAAAAGTTCCATTTTTGTCTCATTTGTTCATAGGACATCCTCTTATTCTTCCAGAAGCTGTGTGGCTTGTCAACATGTAGTTTGGCAAATTCCAGTCTGGCTTTTTTATGATTTTTTTCAACAATGGTTTCCTCCTTGGTCGTCTCCCATGAAGTCCACTTTGGCTCATACAATGATGGATGGTGCGATCTGACACTGATGTTCCTTGAGCTTGAGGGTTAATATGTTTAGAAGTTTTTCTGGGCTCTTTTGTTACCATTCGTATTATCTGTCTCTTTGATTTGTCATCAATTTTCCTCCGTGGCCATGTCCAGGGAGGTTGGCTACCTTCCCATGAATCTTAAAATGTTTGAATAATATGTGCAACTGTATTCACAGGAACATCAAGCTGCTTGGAGATGGTCTTATAACTGTTACCTTTAACATGTTTGTCTATAAGGTTCTTTCTAATCTCTTGGGACAACTCTTTCCTTTGCTTCCTCTAGTCCATGTCGAGTGTGATACACACCATGTCACTAAACAGCATAGTGAGTATCTGTAGCTCTATATACAGGCCCACTCACTGATTCCAAGATTGTAGACACCTGTGATGCTAGTTAGTAGACACACCTTGATTTAACATGTCCCTTTTGTCTCATTATTTTCAGGGGCAGAGGCGTATCTAGGGGGGGCAGCCAAGGTATGTGCCCAGGGTGCAGCCAGCAGGGGGGCACAGTCGGGCCACCTAATGCGGCAGTCCACAGTGTCTCCCTGGCGGCTGCATTCTGCCACCCCCCAGACTGAGAGTCGGCTGTTCTCTGTGCTGTCAAGCTGACAGCCGGCACAGAGAAGCTGCAGCATGCCCATGCTTCCTCTCACACAGAGAGCAGCGCCGCTGGATGACGTAATCATTCAGTGGCTGGCTGTGCCAGAGAGAGGAAGGCGACGGTGAAGCTGCAGCAGATCGGTGTGTGTGTGTAAATGATGGGGCAGATGGGGAGAAGGCAATGATAAGGGGATGGAGAGAGCAATGATGGGGAAGGAGGAAATGATGGAAGTGGTGGAATGGGCAATGATGGGGATGGTGGTGTAGGAGGAAATGATGAATGTGGTGGAAAGGGCAATGATGGGGATGGTGGGGAGGAGGAAATGATGGAGGTGGTGGAATGGGCAATGATGGGGTGGTGAGGGAGAAGGCAATGATGGAGGTGGGGAGAAGGCAATGATGGTGGTAATGGAAAAGACAATGATGGGAGTGGTGGGGAAAGAGGCAATGAATGGGGGTGGTGGAGGAGAAGGCTGTGATGGAGGTGGTGAAAGGGCAAAGATGGGGGTGTTGGAGAGGGCAATGATGGGGTGGTAGGGGAGAAAGCAATGATGGAGGTGGTGGAAAGGGCAATGATGGGGTGGTGGGTGGAGAATGCAATGATGGTGGTGGTGGAAAGGGCAATAATGGGGGTGGAGGAAATGATGGAGGTGGTGGAAAGAACAATGATGGGGTGGTGGGGAGAATGCAATGATGGTGGTGGTGGAAAGGACAATGATGGTGGTGGAAAGGGCAATAATGGGGGTGGTGGGGAGGAAATGATGGAGGTGGTTTAATGAGCAATGATGGGAGTGGTGGGGGAAAAGACAATGATGAGGTGGTCGGGGAGGAGGAAATGATGGAGGTGGTGGAATGGGCAAAGATGGGAGTGGTGGGGAAAAGACAATAATGGGGTGGGGTGGGGGAGGAGGAAATGATGAAGGAGGTGAAATGGGCAAAGATATAGGGTGGTGGGGGAGAAAGAAATGATAGTGGTGGTGAAGAGGGCAATGATGGGGTGGGGGAGAGGACAATAATGTGATGCGGGGAAAGGAGGAAAATGAGGGGTGTGGGGGATTGGGATGGGAGGAAGGGGGACTTATAAAGGACTTAGGAACAGGGGAGGTGGAGGAAGACATTATTATCGCTTATTATGTCTAACAGTCCCTTAGTATAGAGTGTACATAGTTATTATGTATAGGGCCACCCTTAGTTGCAAAGTAGTGGGGGTCATATTTTGTGCAGACAATATAGTGAGGGGCAATTTTTTATTCAGGAGCATTATAATGACACTTCTATCTTTAACCCCTTCATGACCTTGGGATTTTCCATTTTTCCGTGTTCGTTTTTCACTCCCCTCCTTCCCAGAGCCATAACTTTTTTATTTTTCCGTCAATTTGGCCATGTGAGGGCTTATTTTTTGCAGGACGAGTTGTACTTTTGAACGACATCATTGGTTTTACCATGTCGTGCACTAGAAAACGGGAAAAAAATTCCAAGTGCAGTGAAATTGCAAAAAAAGTGCAGTCCCACACTTGTTTATTGTTTGGCTTTTTTGCTATGTTCACTAAATGCTAAAACTGACCTGCCATTATGATTCCCAGGTCATTACGAGTTCATAGACACCAAACATGACTAGGTTATTTTTTATCTAAGTGGTGAAAAAAAATTCCAAACTTTGCTAAAAAAATAAAAATAAAATAAAAAATTGCGCCATTTTCCGATACTCGTAGCGTCTCCATTTTTCATGATCTGGGGTCGGTTGAGGGCTTATTTTTTGCATTCCGAGCTGGCGTTTTAAATGATACCATTTCGGTGCAGATATGTTCTTTTGATCGCCAGTTATTGCATTTTAATGCAATGTCGCGGGACCAAAAAAATGTAATTCTGGCGTTTCGAATTTTTTTCTTGATACGCCGTTTAGCGATCAGGTTAATGCTTTTTTTTTATTGATAGATCGGGCGATTCTGAACGTGGCGATACCAAATATGTGTAGATTTGAATTTTTTTTTAATTGATTTATTTTGATTGGGGCGAAAGGGGGTGATTTAAACTTTTATATTTTTTTTATTTTTTTCACATTTTTTTTTACTTTTTTTTTTTTTTACTTTTGCCATGCTTCTATAGCCTCTATAGGAGGCTAGAAGCTGGCACAACACGATCGCCTCTGCTACATAGCAGCGATCTGATGTTCGCTGCTATATAGCAGAATTGCAGGTGTGCTGTGAGCGCCGACCACAGGGTGGCGCTCACAGCTGCCGGGGATCAGTAACCATAGAGGTCTCAAGAACCTCTATGGTTACTATTCTGAATCATCGCCGACCTCCGATCATGTGACGGGGGTCGGCGATGCGATCATTTCCGGACGCCCGGCCAGAAGCGGTAGTTAAATGCCGCTGTCTGCGTTTGACAGCGGCATTTAACTAGTTAATAGGCGCGGGCAGATCGCGATTCTGCCCGCGCCTATTACGTGCATATGTCTGCTGTTCAAAACAGCTGACATGTCCCGGCTTTGATGCGGGCTCACCGCCGGAGCCCGCATCAAAGCGGGTCTTCTGACCTTGGACGTACTATCCCGTCCGAGGTCAGAAAGGGGTTAAGGGCATCATGTGGAGATTTTCGGCAAAAGAGCGGAGAAGATGGAAGTCTGCAGAGACGAGCTGTGGATGAGAAAATTCATCATGGGGTCTGGACAAGATGAAGAAAAGAAGGAGAACGACTCCATAGACAACATCTATAAGGTACATGAATGTAAATGTTATTTGTGATACTAACTAATTCTCATGTTTTTATTTATGTTAGGAGCATTAAAGGGGTTGTCCAGGTTTGTAATGAGTCTGCAGTAATTCTTTGTGACTGCAGACGTCTGACTCTCACAGATTCTCTCATGCTGGTGATTTACATACATGCCATCACGTGCTGACTAGACATGTGTGGCCTAGCTCAATGAAAATGAACTGAGCGAGGCCGGGCACGTCTAGTCAGAATGTGGTCAGAAGTATACAAATCACATGCTTGTGCTGACATGACTGTCCACTGGTGAGGGAGAATCCTAAAAGTGTGCAGTGCATTAGTTTTGAGAAGTCAGAAGCCTGCAATGTCAGTATTCAGCTCTGTAGGTTCCAGTA